>NC_057807.1:134508574-134685472 GCF_018294505.1 Triticum aestivum
CCTAGCCTCGCCGGACCCCCTCTCCCTCTCCCTCACGAGCTCGCCGGAAACCCGAGCCGCCGCCGCCGCCATTTTACTCGCCGCCGACGCCCTAGTCCTCCCCGACCACCCCCAACACCACCGAACCCCTCCCCGACCTCGTCCGCATCTCCCCGACGAGTCGCCGGAGCTCGCCGACGCCCGGACGCCCCGACGCACTCTCGCCGCCGCCGCCGCCGTCGCCGGAGTCCGGTAAGTCACCGGCATCGCCCTCCCCCGTCCGATCCTAGATCTAGGGCTAGGATTAGAAACCCCGAAGGGTTAGGTTTTATTCATAAAACCGGCCGGTTCCGTTCGGTTTAGTTTTAGTTTAGGTTTCTATTTTTAGGCCGGTTCGTTTAGTTTAAACCTAGGCCCGTTTAGACTAAGTTACGCCTAGTGCACAGTATAGGCCCATTAGGCCTTTCTCTTTTTAGTTTGAATTTTCTGTTTTAGCCGAATAGTTTCTGTTTTCAAAAATGTATATCTTTTATTCTGTTTAATATTTTTAGATGATTCTTTTTTTTGTTGGATTGCAAATTTTCTATAGTTTCTGTAGAATATATATTTAGCTATGTTAAAAATAATTAAAATGGCTTTATTTTAGTTTTAGTCAGAATAGTAAATCTGCTATAACTTTAGTTAGAAAAATTATTTTTGCATGATTCCTTTTGACCCAACTTTATTTTGTCATTGCCAAACCCTAGAAATTAACTTTGGTATTTTAGGATTAATAAATAATTAGTTTAAAGCAGAATCCTATTAATCCTAATTAATTAACTAGTTCCTGTTTTCCTATTAAATTAATTAGTAAATTAATTTATTTTTAACTTGTGATTAGTTATTCAGGGTTAGTTTCTGTCATCCTAATAGTTGAACTTTTATTTATAATTAATAAAAGTTTTTAAATTATTTTCTTAATAGAAATTGGATTAGACCTAAAATGAGTTTTATAATAGCTTTTTAATTAATTCTTTTTGCTCCTAGTTGCTTAGTGAAACCTTTTCTGTTAAGTTAACTTAAAACCATGATTAGGTTATATTAAGGAATTTTTATTATATAAAAACTATTTTTTTGCTATGGTTTGAAGTAGGGAAACTTTGAGTGATTTTTTCTTTGAGTTTTCCTTTGGATTTGGTTTTGGTTGCTTTGTTGTGTTAGGTTACTTTTGTTATGTTGTGTTATGTGATCCTATTGTTTTGCTTATTGTGTTCATTGTTTGTCTCGGTAGAGTTTCCGGAGTGCGAAGCTTGCTACTACGACTCTTTAACTTACGAGGATCATCAGCAAGGCAAGTCTTGATCATGTTATTTCTATACCTATGTTTTTGTGCATTAGAATTGTCACCACCCCACCACGCATGCAGTAGTGAAATCTTGAAGTCATTAAACTTGAGTAGTATCATGTGGTAGGATGAACCAATCCCCTTGTTACCATGACCCCGGGACGAAGTAGTTTATTTTGCTATGCTCGTAGACGGGTTTTGGGTTGAGTGAAATTCATAAGCAAGATGTGAGAGTCAATGATGATGACAACCCCATGAACTACAATGATCAAGAAGGACTTCGGAAAATCACTACTGGGTGGAGGACGGTTGACGGGCACCCTGGAGCACCCAGTGGTGGCCGGGATGCATGGAGAAGCGCCATGACATCCTGCGGAAAGCTTCACCCAGCCACGAAGAGAAGGATGGATGCCCCATGACCGGAAGCTTACCTGTGCAGCCGCAAGCCATTATGGGCTCTGGCTGGGTTGACCCTAGTAGTGACGCTGGCTGGACGGTACTACGAGATGTAGAAGAACGGTAGGATTGGATGGGTACCGGCAGTAGCCAGAAGAACTCTTCGGAAGACCCTGTTTCATTCGTCCCGTCTTCAAACACCATGAAGTGCGAAGACTTTAAAAGGAGGGAATGATTCTTGCGGGGAAAGTGCGCAAACCTCTGCAGAGTTTAAAGATCTAATCGATTAGCCGTGTCCCCGGTTACGGACATTTGAGCCTCTGGAACTTGGAAGTATTCGGAATTCTCAACACTGAAGCTAATGAATTAATTTGAGGGGTTTATGACTTAATAATTTGGGAACGAGATATTGGTTGGCGGAACCATCTCAATAACTACCAACAATTTGTAGTAATTTGCAAACAAGTCCACTGTAGTAGGATAAAATTGGCTTTACGCAAAATGATGAAACTTAGAGCTCCACAGCCAAAATGCATATAGTGTAGTAACTTTATTATTGTTATTCTTCATGACTTGCCAGCTTATTCCAAAAGCTGACCTACATGGCTGCAACGTCTTATGTTGCAGAGGTATATTCCGATCAGGAGTGAGGCTACGCTCCGCGCTTGGCGATTGCCCTTTGGAGTCGGATGGACTCGCTTTACCTTCGACGCTTCCGCAACATTAGTAGTTTATTTCTCATGAGTTGGCCTTGAGCCAAATTTATTCCCTTGTAATAAAGACTCTATATGAGAATCGTGTAATAAAATTCAGGTGTGATTGAACTCCGATTACTTTATCGATGTACTGTGAGTACCAGCATGATCTTGGGATGGTACAGACACAGAGATTTGACCGATTTTGGGTCAGGTCGCTACACGAGATTTTGCAGACCATAATGGGCTGGCCCAGCTAAAGGCCCACAAGATTTCACGGGCCATAATGGGTCGGCCCAGGTAAAGGCCCACAAGATTATTGTGTGCCAGAATGGGCCGGCCCAGGTAAAGGCCCACAAAATTCTTACAGATCATAATGGGCCGGCCCAGCTAAAGGCCCACAAGATTTCGCTGACACTAATGGGCCGGCCCAGCTGTAGGCCCACAAGATTTTGAGGACCCTAGTAGGCCGGCCCATTAACTGGTTGCCATGTTTTGGGCCAAATGTCGGCCCATATTTGATCTAGTCCATTAATGGCCTGCCACGTTATGGGCCTACTAATGGCCCATATGAGATCCGGCCCGTTAAAAGCCTCCCACGTTCTGAGCCAAATCACAGCCCAGATAAGATCCGTCCCTTTAAGAGGCTTTGGCCTCAATTATGGCCCATATCAGATTCGGCCCGTTAACTGGACGCTATGCTTTTGGGCCCACTTGCTAAAGGCCCATTTAGTAATTCGACCTGATATTAGTTTTGGCTTGTTAAGGGCCCGTTTAACATTTCGGCCCTATATTAATTTCGGCCTGTTAAAAGCCTGTCATATAGTTGGGCCTAACTACGACCCGGTTTGCATCCGGCCTGCTCGCACCGATATCTGATTGGGCCAAACAAGGACCGAGACAATTTTGGCCTGTTAAAAGCCGTGATTTGATTCGCACAATCAAGGGTCGGGGTCCATTTCGGGCTGCTGCAGGCCCGTGAGCTGTTTGGCACGTTTCAGGCCCAACCTACTTCTCAGCCTCCTAAAAGCCCATTGAGTTTTCTTGCGAAAAGAGGGCCGGGGGTTACTTGGCCTATTAAAGGCCCGAATCTACTAGTGGGCCAGTTAGACGGGGCCCATGATGCGGATCATACATCGTGATTGCATGACGGCCCGATTATGTACCGTAATTTTATGGTTTGGCCGGTTTACTGCGAAGACATGATATATATACAGTTAAATAACTGCAGCATCGTGAATAAGAAAAAACCTAGACTATACAATAAAGAAATTACGGCATATTACATCCACTGGGCATCAAAGTTCACCACTATGATAATAAAGCACAAGCAGACAGCAGATTACATACACTGGGCATCAAAGATCGCCACCAGTGCAAATAAACACGCCGACAAAATAATATACAAAACCGACATCACTTCAATAGAATTCAAGAATAGCCCTGCTGGCGAGCTGCAGCGCAAGCACCTGAGCAAGATGATGAGACTGCGCTTGTTCAACACTTATATCTTCCTCGCTCTGAAAGATAAACAAGCAGACAGATGACAGGTTTTGCACATAATAGTATCAGTGTTGACAATTCATCACATTTCTTACTAACGAATGAAGTGACATAGTTTAAAATTGCATTAACACAATATGGTATTGTTCAGGTCAAGACATGGCAGGAAATGACATTGTGAAGGAGTTGGCAGCTTCACGACACCACTGGATTATAGATCAAGAACTCATAAGTATCAATGGTTAGTGTGCTGTCAATTTATCCCATTTCAGATTGGCAAATAAAGAGACTGTTTAAATAATAGTAGAATTATATGGCATTGTTCATAGTTAAGACATTGCAGAATATGAC
This sequence comes from Triticum aestivum, assembly GCF_018294505.1. NCBI lineage: Eukaryota > Viridiplantae > Streptophyta > Magnoliopsida > Poales > Poaceae > Triticum > Triticum aestivum. The sequence continues at coordinate 134,512,823 of NC_057807.1, forward strand.
ATTGTGCTGTAGTGGCTAGGTTCACCACACCACTGGATTACGGATGAAGAATAGAAGCATACATGTAGTGCAAAAGAAGATCCCTTGCTCTGTATAGTTTAATTTACATGGTATGAAGAAGGAACTTGGTTGTACAATTGAAAACTTAAATTGAGAAGGACAAACTTTTGTTTATGAACTACATAATAAACTTTAAACATGCAATTTGATGCAAACACTAAAAATAAACAGCTATTGCAGTCATGCGTAACCAAATATACACAACAAAGTTTGAAGGCTTGAGAAGGACAAACTTACATTACTGGTGAAGACAGGCTCTATAAAGCCCTTGTCCATGCTGATGGGGGGGGGGAATTCAAGAAGTTTACCATAGAATCTTCTTCATAAGCATTGCCTTTATTCTACATTTTGTTAAGAGTAAATATAGATGTGATAATATACGAAAAAATGGAGAATATTTAAGATAAGATGAAGAGTGATGCTACATAACCAAGTAGCTATAAATGTATGTGCAGCAATACAGGCAAAAGGCACAGCCAAGAGCAATGCACAACTAAACTTCTTCAGTACCAACCTTATGGTAAGAGTAAATATAGATCTGATGTGTAGAAAATGGAGGGCAAAGGAAAATAAGCTGCAGAGTGATGGTACATGAACAACTACCTGTCAATATAAGTACACTAATAAAGGACAGCATGTATTTCAAGAACAATGCAGAGCTAAAAAGATTAATTGGCATTGGATATATTCTACACTAATATAACCATTCATACAGATCAGATAATTTGGAGCGAATAATTGATAAGCAAGCTATCATGCATATGCTATCACATAATGAACCAGGTATGTATGCAAGTACAGAGATACAAGACAACATGTACTAACAAGAGCAAAGCAGCGGGCAGCATATTTGCGATATCCTGTCGTTCTTTTCAAACCGGAATTCTTCTTCGAGCAGGTTTCCTGCAAAAACGATCCGTAAGGCACATGCGGAAAAGTAGAAGTTCAAATTGGCATGTGATTTCATAGACAGTACCTCATCCTGGGAACGAGACCAGTGCATAACAAGGTTTTTCCATTCAATGTCTTCTGAATTTAGCACATGAGACTTCACCGGAAATTCATTTATAGATTTGCCATCAAAGTGTGATTTCCTCAGGTAACACCGATACTGCTGCAATGCTTCCTTGAAAAGCACAAGCAAGCTTTGCTCGTCATGACTATCCAGATTGACCCTCGCCTAGTTACAGCAATGTAATGTAAATCATTGATGTGTTCGATCAGCAGAAAACAGGAAAATAATAACCATGAATAATAGCACTTACACGTAAGTTGGACAGGAAGATGTGAAAATGGTGTTTGTCTTCACTATAATCTTCCCATGATGGGAATATATGCACGTAGTCCCTAACAACATTGAAAGCATTGTCTTTTAAACTGGGAATAAATGGAATGGGGTTCCAATCTGCAGGAATTGGCCGTCTCTGCAGTTGGGATAGGTCTTCGGCCGGTGGACTTGCTGTACTTTTTGCTGGAGTGGGATTTTTTTGTGGTACGGCTGGTGCTATGGCAAATGAAATCGGTATACCTTTTGCTGGAGTGCAGGTCCTGTGTGGTGGGGCTAGTGGTGTGGCCAGTGAAGTATGGGTACAGTCTGCTGGAGTCGGTCCTACGTTTTGTGTCACTGGTTGTACAACCAATATAAGTGGGCGCTGTCTGAGTTCTCCGGCACCACCACGTTTTTTCAAGGAGTTTGCTAGTGCTCCTTCAGGTTCGGCAATCACCCTCTTCCTTTTTGATGTCTAATGCACAAGAACAACATTTGAGTGGAAAAACATGGTATGATGACAGATGGAATATGTATTGATAATGGATGGACATGGCATCTCGAGTTATATGATGAGTAAACTAAGCAGATGGCGGTGCAACAAAGTAGAAGAAATGCAAGACAACATATGCAAGATACGCGCAATCAATAAAACCTTGCCAAATTAGAACAGGCACCTTGATGGGCGAACAGGACAGACCATCTGCCTTTAACTCCTCGAGGTTAGAATAGTCATTAGGATGATATTCTGAACAAGAATCAACAGGTGGGGAGCATATGAGTTTCATTGCTTCTAGAATGGCACTCAATGCCTTGGTGCCAATTTTGTAAGTCATTGCAGTGTTCCACAATATTCTTCTGATGCACAGATTCTGATATTCACTATAATTGCATATAATATCTGAGAACCATGAAAACATAAATAGTTGTGAGATTATCTTTGTAATGCAGATGATATTCTAATATAGGGGCGCCCTTGTAAACACTTGTGTGCTATCACTGGATTCTGATGAGAGATATCATGTGTGTTGTAATATGGTGCGTGCATTTATATAATCTGGCACAAGTATACAAAAAATAGGCTCCAGAAGTAAGGATAGCTGGCAGATGATAGGTTCATAATATACTATATGCAGAGTTTATTGCCAAACCATGATAACAAGAGCACAAAGCAACTAGGCAGATCATAGTGTACATAATAGGGGTACACCATAACCACGATATATAAATCGGGAAAGTGGAACTGGCTTGAAAATACGGTGTTGTATTGCCGCTAGTACTTGAAAGCCTATCGATCACGTACAGGCCAGCTCTATCATCTGTTGACTGCAGATGTCCCTGTGCCCCTTCCTGACAAGGAACATACTGTACGTACTAAATAAAGAATAAACAAAGAGGAACATGTTAAATAATAGAAGAGGAAGCATATTCTTGAAGTTCCGCTTCATTGCATACAATGTTGGTTGCCCACTCATGATGAATCACAGCGCCCAAAGAAATGCAATTCCATGTTGTCTCTCTATATGTGGCAATTTTGAACAAGAGTCATTAGGATCATATTCTGAACAAGAATCAACAGGTAGGGAGCGTATGAGTTTCATTGCATCCAGAATGGCACTCAATGCCTTGGTGCCAATTTTGTAAGTCATTGCAGTGTTTAGCTTCAAGAGTGGACTGCTGCTAGTGCGACACAAAGCAGCTACACAGATCATAGTGTAGATATAATGGGAAAACCTTAAGCATCAGAGTAAAATTAGCAAAGTGTAATGACAAGGTGGACGACGGCGGGGATGAAGCGAGAGGACGGGGTGCAAGGATCCTGGTCTGAAGCCGTGGATGAGAGAGGTCGATCTCTTGTAATGGATGGCGGCGTCGGGGTATCAGCTTCGGCATCATGGAGGAGGACGGCGGTGGATGGGGTGGCGGACAGAGGAGGGTGGGGTGTAGAGGGTGTTTTGGCGTCCACGGGGTACGAATGGGGAAAAGGGAGGTAGAGAGGAAGGGGGGAACCATGTATTCAGGGCGCGCTTGTCTCAAATGCGAGGATATTTACAAACTTAGCCCCCGTTTCAAATTTCTACTACATCACAACAATATTAGTCGGTTGGGGATAGGACGGTAATCTCGCATACACTGAATATTTGTTGACGAGAGTTTGTTTTTGGCGCCCACCGTGTATGAATATGAATCGGGGAGGGAGTCGATTTCGGCCGAGGACACACTGTGTTTTGGCGCCCACCGTGTATGAATCCGGGTGAGAGGCGGTTACGTCACATTTGGGTGAAATTACAAACCTACCCCTATCAAAACCTATAGAAATCTAGCAGATAGGCTTTGCGTGGCAGGGATAATCAGTAGTAATTTCCATCTCGCAGATTTTAGTTTCGGGTGGTTACTGCGACTTTCCCCGCTTCGTTCAAAATTTGCAGAGTGCATGTTTACCGTGCCAACTCAATTCGAATCCCGTTTGTATTCTATTTTTTTGGGCGAGATCCATTTTCAATTGGAATTACATTCTATATACATCATTTTTTTATATATACTTTCAAAAGCACAACACCATTTATACATAAATATGGTTTACGAATGGCATGATCTCAGATTCATAAGGTTGTATCCATCAATTTGGATTTTCAAATATTTGGAACCACTTTATGTTGAAATCCAATTATGCATTCCTCGCTAACTGTCTCCAATTAATGTGTGTTTCATGCGGGGTTTTTTAATTGCATATAAACCATGCATAGTTTGTAATCCTGTTTAGACATCAATTGCATATAAACCATGCATTGTTTGTAATTAAAGAATCTATGGATCACCAATATTGATAAACTATATAACATTACACGTGTGCCCAAATTCAAATTAATATGCGTATTTGATACACCAATTTGCGTTATGATATTATCGATGTCGTGATCTCCAGTTTAAATATTTGAATCCCCTTTAATCCAGATATTCGTCTCATATAGCTATCACTCATGCTTATATAGGACTATCTCTCTGGACCTATACGTGTTCATCGTCTCTCAGGTATCTCTCGTGCTACGTGTATATCGACAATGATCTTTTATCTTTGTAACACACTGACAGTACTCTCTCCCTCGACCTTCATCACTCTATCTCTCTCTAAGTATATCTCGCTCCCTTCTATGTGTCTCTAACTATGATTCTCCATGTGGAATCTCTTTCTCTCCCACAAACACAAAACTTTGTCTCCCAGGGTCTCATTTCTCTCTACTATTCCCATGTGTGCCACTCGCACACCCCTCATACAGAGATGTATTTCACTCCTTAAATATGCGAACCTACGACTCTTCCTCTTAAATATCTCTTTCTCACACACAAACACAAACTCTGTCTCCCAGGGTCTCATATTTCTCCATTATTCTCTTGTATGTCGCTCACACATACTCTCTCTCCCTAGAGATATCTTGCGTTCCCTCATATGTCTCTCTAGCTATCACTCTCGTTGTGAAATATCTTTCTCTCTCGCAGACACAAAACTCCGTGTCTCGGGATCTCATTTCTCTCTGATATCTGTTTGTATGTGACTCACATGCACCCTCTCTCTATCTCTCTCACACCCACACACATAACTCAGCCTTCTGATCCACTCGACTCCTATCTCTAACGCACACTAGCTAGCATCTTCATCTTTCTATTTATCTGTTTCTCCATCAACCTTCTTTCTCGCCCTCACACTTGATTCCTATCACACACACTACATATGTTTCTCTCTACATGCAGTCAAGTGCCCTCTCACACACATATATAACTTCACCCTCTAAACCACCTGGCGGTCATCTCCAACACCCAAACTAGCGGATGTCCCTCTAGCTAGCATCTCCATCTCTGTATCTATCTGTAGTTTCTCCGTCAACATTTCTTTCTCGCATGGAGTCTTGCTTCCTATCACCCACACTATATATGTCTCTCCATACATATGCATTTATAGGTTAATCTCTTTTGCACAATACTTGTGCCTCACTCCCTCTGCTCGCCATAGATGCATGCTCCAGCCCACACCACTATCTCTTAAAGACAAAAACACATGCTCAATTGTCGGGCCTTCTTCCCTGCATTCTCACATGCATGCATATTGTCATACCGATCCATTTCTCCCATGTTGTTGATCTTATGACTTATGTCTTCTTTCTTTTATCTCGATCATGCACGCGCGCACACACACACATCCCACGTATACATGTATACCTCTCACACATGCATGTTCAAGGTCTCTATGTCTCCATACGTAGTTAATTACCCTCAATCCTAACGCCACATCGAATCGTTCTCCTCTTTTGTGCACATAACTTCCACCTGGATGGGTAAAACACACACTCACACTTAACAATCTCCTTCTAGCTACCCCCCCCCCCGCCTCTCACTCTTCCCCTATATCCCCGAAACCAATAAGACCATCCCTTTGTTTAATTCCCGCCTACATGCACCATCGATATATAGTAGTCTTCCTCGGTTTCTCTCGAACAAACACGTTCTCTCGATGTCGACTCCTCTCATGCGCACACACCTTCTCTTCCCTCCCTACGGGCATTTTCTCTCTCGCACCCCATCGTTGGTGGCCTCTACCATGCACATCATCTCTCTATGATGAAGCCATGCACACTTAAATTACATCCGCCACAGAGGACCCCGCGACACACACACACACACACATGCACCCCCCCACACACACTAACACTCCATCTCTCTCTCTCTCTCACACACACACACGCACGCATGCACCCCCCCCCACACACACTAAGACTCCATCTCTCTCTCTCACACACACAGACAAACTAAGACTCCATCTCTCTCTCTCTCTCTCTCTCTCACACACACACACACACACACCCCACACACACTAAGACTCCATCTCACACACACATGCTCTAGGCGGAGCATTTGTTCCTACCACCCTTAATCCAACCTTACCCGTATGATAAACAATCACCTTTATTTACTTGCATAACATGGACAAATTCCACTTTACTTTAGTAGTCAGCAAACTGATCATCTGTACCCTTATAAAAAAACGAGTTGGCGATGATGGTGTGCCTGCCATCTTGTAATACAAACTGTATGATCTATATCTGACGGATAGAAAGCAAACTATGATAATTTTACAAAAGATACCCGCACCTCTCTCCACATCATTATCTCCCACAACCTTATTGGTTAACAATTAAAAAAGGAATAAGTCTCTGGAACAATCTGGCATGCATGGTGGCCGCTGCCGCCTGCCGGCGCCGTCCATCCCCATGCCTCCGCCCATTCCGACCACCAGTCACCACCATGCTCCACTCCTCCTTGCCTTATCTCTCATCTTTCATTTTTTTGATGACATTCCCGAGATACCAGTTTTCCGATAAAATTCTCGAGATATCATTAGTTTTTACACATGGGATTACTCCTGCATGGGTCAATCCCAACAGGTGTTTTGTAAAAAAATGCATATTGATGTTCCATGCAATGCACGAGAATCTTGCTTGTAATTATATAACGCAAATCACGAGCAGGAAGTGACATTTTTTTGACACAACCACGTTAACATGGCCACGTAAATCACTAGCTAAAGTAAATACCATTATACTTATATCCCGAAGCAAAAGGTTGAGTACATGTCCGAAGAGTAGAGTCGCACACACGCACTCTGTCTCTCAGAATCTCTCATACACACACCAGTTACGTGACGCTCACTTAAGCAGACACGTATGTTACAATTTGTGCACCCGCGGGTACACGTGATGCTGCGCATTTATTTAAGCCGAAAGGCGAACCCAAACAGTAGCTGCATTCATTCCCCTCCCACCGCCTCTTCTCTGGTCGCCGTCACCCGGTAGCCATGGCCCGGCTGAAGGTAATAGCATATGCCATACTCCCGCCGGAGCGGCGCCTTAATATGGAAATTATAGTGGTCATGCATGCATCTTTTTGTCCTAGCACTCCTATATAAGGGTTGACCGGTCGCTTCCCGTGGACGTGCGCGGGCGATGGAAGAGGAAGGAGAAGGGAAGCAGGCTGTGGAAGTGTGGAGTAATGTTTTTTTACCACAATTTCTTAGGAAACTGAGTGCAATAATTGAGTAGTTTTGCAAACTACCAGTACTACACCTGAAACGCTTCAAAACCTATACTCCCTTGCCAGCGCGCGCTTCCCGCGTGAAACGGTAAGCGTCACCCTGGAGCATCAGTGTCGCATTAATGCCCGGCCAGAGCGGAGGCGACCTCTCACTGGCGCCAGCTTTGAAGTGTCGCGACGGCCGAGAGAGAGCCGCTTCCCGGTGCACGCGACTGCTCCGCGTTGAGACTGGCCATAGGCCCTGTTTGGATCCATGGGTTAGAGTTAGGTTGAGCTAGTTGGGGCTCAAATAGCCCTAAAGTATCCAAGCATGAGGGTTTAAATTGGAGCAAGTTGCACCGAACCCACCAAAAAAACTATCCCACCCAAGAGGTGCTAACTTGAGATAGTTCTCATTGGGACCACTGAAAAATCACTTTTCTCTCTCCATCAAGTGCATTTATTGTCAATCTAACCCTGTCACCCAAATACCTCTTCGGCTATAGTTAGTTCAGGGTTAGTCATGAGTTAGTCTAACCTCTAGCTAAGTTAGACTATCAAATAGGAGCAATATAGGACATGCAAGTTGCTCAAAGCATACAGGCAAATTCGTATGTGAAAGGATTTTTTCTTTTTGAAAATGGAACGTGAAAAGAATTTTTTTTAGAATGCTCTTGGCATGTCGCTAACATGTGATGAGTTAACCGACCTCAATAGATGGCAAAAACGCCAGCCCGCCGCACTTTGATAGAGACGAGGAGGGAGAAGCAATACAGGCTGCTGGATTACTAGAGATAGGTGTCGCACGGAAGCCAGGAAATGTGGTGATAGCGTGGGTTAGCCATGTACTAGTATGATGTAACTACACTGGGTTGCCGTGTTTCGTACTCTTCCAGTCCACTGTGGAGATGATTGGTTAATTTTATATCGCTGAATAATATTAAATATTATGAGTGCAGACGCTCCACCACGAGGTTCCTTGCTCCTTCTCGGTCGTCCGGAATCTATGTTCTTCCACTCTATTTTTTTACGTGAGCTTTGTTCATCCTTTTGCCAACACGCAAGACATCTAGCATCAAGGTGCACGTGTTATGGAAGGATCGTTTCATCTATATGAAGAACACATGGGACTGGAACTACGAGACGGATATGTACCCAGGAGTGGATGTACGAACCTGAGTAATGTACCCCAGTAAGTGAAGTAGAAAGGCACAAATGGTATGAACATGCATGGCATATGGGGTGTGTTTGGTTGCGTTCTCGTCTCAGCATAGTTGTTCCCTCTTCATGCATGCTCAACTCAACACCCCTCTTCATGCATGCTCTCTTCATGCATGCTTCTAGTGTATTTGTGCTAAACTAGTGTGGACTCATGAACCCTCCATACACTCTACCAAACACCCAAAGTAGGTCGAGAAGGGAACTCTTGGGCGGCATTTGTCTCTTACTACGTACTACCACTAAATGTTGTACGTGCAATGCACGGTGATGTTATGGAGTACGTGCCTAAGTACTGTAGTACTACTATATTAGTTGGAGGCACATATTAACTTTTATATTTGTTTACGTGTATGCCTCGAGACCTTCCAACTAGACGTGTCTTTCTCTGCAGGTTGCACTTTGTATCGTTCATACCACTAAGTACTGCTACGTGTGGTCTCCAACCCAGAAGTGGAAGAAGTGGAGACGCTCTACCATGCTGTTTTTTTACGCTGGGCTCTACCATGCTATTCATGTCCCACTCCTTTCGCTGGCGTGTGGGACATCCAGCACATGCCGCGTTTGGCACCCTTCATCGTAAGAGTTGAAACGCTAGCATTCATCAGAAATAAAAAATAATTATAAATCAGCAGTGATACTATTTTTTTGCGAACCAATCAGAAGTGATACTATACCACGCGGTTTCCTTGCTCCTCGATGTCGAAAAGAATACTTCCATTCGCCAACATGTGGGACACCGACCATCCTGGTCCACTTGCCATGCACGCAGAACTCCAAGGGAGAGTCACCCAGGTCGTTGCGCCGCAGTAACAATGACTAATGAGCCGTTAAATCATAGGCCCACTTCCCACTTTGAAGTTGCTCGGACGAAGGAACCATCATGACTTCGTTGAATTCCGATTCTTGAAGAAAAATACTCTACCAACAGTACTGCTAGCTACAGTAGTTACTCCAACAAAGGCCACCTTTCGTTCATAGGATAGGAATTTTATAGGAATATGAAAATCATAGGAAGTGAGATGACATGCATCTCAATTCCTATAGAGGAAGAGATGCCATTTGATGCATAGGATAGGAATCTTTCCATTTAGTCTCGGCTAATGTACTGGTAATTTGCTCTAAAAACTACAGTAGTAACTAGTAGTACTGGTACATGCTCGTACTCAGACACAGACACACACACACTAACTACTAGTACTACTACTTCTCACATGCTGGCCAGACGCCGTCGTTCTCCTTCCCGGCTTTGTCAGCGACACCCCACCGTGCTTGGATCTCCGCCGACCTCTCCGCAGCAGCGCGTGCGTCCTTTTCTTTCTTGCGGTGGCGGGCCTCTCTTTTCTTGAGTGCTTTCTGACTTTTCCGCTCCGTCTGTGTGGCTTTGGCCACCTCTTGCTCTACCACCCATTCGGCCTTGGCATCTTCAAATTCCTCCCACATAGTTGTGAGGTTGCGAGCGGCGATGAACTCGGCACGGCGGGATGCCATCGCTTCCCTACCATTTTGTGTGCGGTCTTGGGCGGCGAGGAACTCGGCACGGCAGGATGCCATCACTGCCTTACCGGTTTGTGTGCGGCGCGGTGGCATGAACGATGCTTGGTGAGAGCTCTGGGGTGGAGTGGCCGGACAACCGTATAGTGCATTGGTTTGTCAAGAGCTCAAGGACAGAAGACGAAGCAAATTTGGATTCCCCTTCAATACTGGTCATTTATTACCGAGTAAAATGCATTGGCGGTCTCTTGATAGCTCACTTTGATCATTGTATACGAGATATGGTGATTATACGGTCACTTGCTCAGCGTATAGCTCCATATTTTTCTAGTTGACCATCAAACAGTCCGCATGCGCCTCATCAGCTCGTGTTCTTTATCTATCTATGTGGGCCTACCTGTCAATGGAGAAAGAAATACTATAAAAACCAAAATTATGCGTATGTTGGGAATCAAACCATGGACTCGTCGCTACAACGCACCCTCGTCAGCCAAATGAAAATGAAATACTTCGCGTCAGACACTCACGCTGTCAAATCATGCTAATGCATGCACGTCGCCCTCTAAATCAAAGTCCTGCTCATGGCGCAACGCAAACAGCGAGCCCATCACCTGTGTGCCCCGGCGGTGCCTGACATTACTATTTAGACGTTTGATGGAGGCCTACGCGAACACTGAGCATGTATTCACCTGGATCAACACCAACGGTCATACTCGGACCGCCTTGCTCATGTATATCGTCCATCACAACGACAATCTATAAATCAGCCTAGCTAGAGAGGGTACTATGGTAGTATGGTACGGAGTATGTACTATCGTGCGCGACCAATCTTAGTGCCACTGCACACGAAACCCCTTCCATCTCTAGCGCGCGCTTCCCGCCTGAAACGGTCACCGTCTCTCCAGAATGTCAATGCCGCATTCACCGGACTTAACTGCAGGTGCAATTGGTGTGTCATTGACATGCGGGCCAGATGCCCGTTGGGCCCACATGTTAGTAACCCAACGCATCTGCAGTTAAGTCACTGAAGTAGCGTCCGCATTCATGCCCAATGAACCTACTCCGGCGCCAGTTGTCCATCCGTCTGTCGCGGCTCATTGCCATTCGCCCGCTATATTAACTTGAGCCCTAGCTCCCAGCCATAGCCAAAGACCCACACTTATTCTCCTCCGGTCCCTTCCTTCTGTCGGCACCACTCCAACCATGGCCTCCTGGCGCTCCGAAGCTCTCTTGCACGTACTGTCGCAGGAGCAGACAAGGGACATCGGTGGCTCCGCTCTGGGCGCGCTCCAAAGCTCTCTTCGATGTACTATCGCACGAGCAAATGAAGGAGATCGCCGGCACCCCACCCCCCCACCCGGCGCCCTCCGCCGCCACGACCATGAAGCCGGCGCGTGTGCACGAGCGCAGCCGGCAGCGAGGAAGAGTAGTACACGGTAGGTCGCCGCCGCTCTGGTCCCGGGAAGGCCACCGCTACTCCACTCAGTCGACGCCAAGCTTGGTGGGGTAAACATCGGCGGCCGATTAGCCACTTGACGGTGATGTGGAGGCGGAAATCTTTAGAACCTTGTGCTCCGGAGGAGGAGGTTATCGAGGTGGATGAGGAGGAGGCAAAGGCAATGGCCGGCTTTCTCGGGGCCATGGCCGGACATGGTGGTCGGGCGCCGACGATCGTTTAGATTAGGTTTACAGTAGGTTTTAGTACGGTTTGTGCGAAATATGTAATGAATTTTTTCCAGTTTGTAGGAAAAGTTTTCGAAATGTAATGAATTTCATCCGGATAATTTGAAATTTGCTTTGTTTGCATGAATTTTGTCCGGTTAGTTCATATAGTTGTCGAAAGGTATGCTGGCAGCATCAGATGGCATCCATCGGTGTCCTCAGACAGATGCCGGTGTAAATTTGTGGGCCAGCGCTGGAGATGCCCTAACTATCATGCTATAATCGCTAATAGTCCTCCATTATTTGGCAGGGAACAGTTATCCCTCGATCAAAATCAGATCCGCGGTGTTTCGCACTCCTCCCGCGTAAGAGTGTAAACTCTTGCTTACATAAAAATGGAGCAAGTGGACGGCACTATAGCACGTCATATCACTCGAACTAGACCGCCTAACAAGCGGGAAAGCACCGCCCTTGTCATTTTGTTTTGGATTTCTATTGATCGATCGCGCAAAAATGTTACGCTTCGCAAGTTCTAAAGGAAAAGGCGGCACACTTACGACTCGTACGCGTCGCACCCCCGACAGTCCGGCTCACACGCCTCTCACCGAAGGGCACATGCGTTGTCTTGCAATTTCACTGACATGTTGGACCATAATTGAATAAACCGTCGATAGCCAAAATCTAATCGCTCGGCGGGCGTCGGCTGAGAAGAGAGAAACGGGGGAGGGAGAAGAGATCGCCCGCCTGCCGCGCACGGACTCCAAGAAATATATGGTGATAATGTGAGGTGGGCCATGCTGGAGTTCGGACCGCTTCCGGAGCCTGCTCTCACTGCCCTGGCCCCTCAAGACGCCAGCTGCCCGCTGCATGCATGCATAGAAAGTAGTACTCCTTATGTGGAGGAGAGAGAGGCATTGACAAAGTCAAGGAGTGGGCTCTGCAAGAGCCCGTCTCTACACGTGCTCCTAGGTATAAAAATATAATTCTAAAAAAGGCATAAAAACCAATTGTGTCTTAAAAATAGAAATGTAAAAAACATTTGAGAGGAAATAGATAGAGAGAAAGTGAGAAAAAGCTGTAACCTGGGCATTACATGAGGAAGGAGGGAGTGGTGCACATGCCAACTTCACTGGGCTGTCGTGTTTCACACTCCTCCGTCGTAACAGTGGAGACAATAGCTTTCATCAAAAATAAACAATGAATACTCGTTGCTCGTCCTCTGTATCAAAAAGAATACTTTCATTCGCCGACATGTGGGACGTCGACCATCCTGGTCCACCTGCCATGCACAAAATTATCCTGGTCTACCCCGGTCGTATCGCAGGCCCAACCTTTCCCACTGTAAGTTGTTCGGACGAAGGAACCATCTTGACTTTGTTGAATTCCGCTTCTTCAAGAAAACTTACTGTACCCGCAATACTGCTACCACATGCGAAGCTGGACGACACTGTACCACGTCATATCACTGAAACCCACTAGGCCAAACTAGCCCGCCTAGGTCATCTATTTTGGAACAGAGGGAGTACGAGTCTGTTTGGTTGGAGACTAGTGTGGCCAAGCCAAAGTGTGGCTAGCCACACAAGTATGGCAAGCCACACAAGTGTGGCTGAGAAATTGGATGCCAAACTTTGGCAAAAGTTGGCAAAACAATTGTCTCTATGACAAGTGGGCCATAGGGGCAATAAAGTGTGGCAAGCCAAGGTGTGGCAAAAACCAAATGCATGCCAACTAAATTGTGGCTGCCAAATTTTGGCTTGGCAAACTGTGGCTGGGAACCAAACAGCCCCGTAGACGTCTCTGCACTGCTATGATTTTGTGTTGCACGTTCGCTGTACTTTTGCTACGATTTTCCTATCCTATGAACCAAATGAGGCCTGAATGTATCCGTGTCGACTATTGTCTGATCGATCGCTAAGCCTACAATTTTAGGAGCTAGGGCTATTGGTCGATCGACGAGGGATAAGTATAAACGTACCACGAGCTCATCAGCCCCAACGTTTCTCTTCGGTGAGTGTTTTGCAAGTACTATAGCTCGCACAATAGCTAGCCTACTAACACCAAGAATCATCAAACAAGCCTTGCCCATATGATAAACAGTTCAAACTTACATCTAAGCATGCCATATATTACATCAAAAGCTGGTGAGGATACATCTGTTTCCATAACTCGGAGAGGGTTCGCATGATTCATTGCATGATTCACTATCAAACAAAAGTAGCAAGATCCGCCCACACAAGACAGTGCACTAGCCCTAAGATGGTTTGATAACACGCATTGTTCTGGTAATTAAACACAGGGCAATGCAACCTACCCTGAAGGATTAGCGCGACCAACTATTTCTTGTCATCGATCTCTCGGGCAATGACCACAGCATGGACAGCGGCATGGGAATCGATTTCTGGGGCAATGTCCACAGGACTGACCGCGACATCGAAATTGATCTCTAGGGCGATGTCCACAGGATGGACAGCGGCATCGGAATTGATCTCCGGGGCGATGCCAATAGGACGGGCCACGACATCGGAATCATCAAGGACGTCTACCGGCACCTGCACAACCCTAACATATTAGCAAGCACATTCAAATAATCAAAAACCACATGGTAATAAGCCATTATTTTTGACCTTGTGCAGCTCATCGGGGGATCTCATCCCTCCGGGGGCCATCTGCTCGTCCTCGATGGGGGCCATCACCTTGCCAGGGGAATACTGCTTCTCAACGGCGACTATCTCCTCAAACTCTGTCTTGAGCCTCACATAGGTGGCAATCAGAGTTCCTGGGGTAGGCATGGTGGGGCCCTTGCTGTTCTTCCAACTTTCTTTGAGGAGTTCGTCCGCCAACGTCGTCAACTCTTTGGCCAGTGCTTGTGTCTTGGAGTTCTTCATCTCCATGGGTTGGCCCGCGAACATGGTCAACTCGTTGGTCGGTGCTCGCTTCCTGGAGATCGCTGTCTCCAGTGGGTTGTCTGCCGGCAACTCTTTGCCTAGTGCTCCAAGATCCATCAATGAACTGACAAACAAAAAGCAATCGAAAGGAAACCACAATCGCAATGAAAACGGGAAAAGAATAGGATGTGAGAATTGGTCGGTGCTTCGCAAAAAGAAGATTCTTGGAATGAAAATATGGCAGCATAACTGATTCACCCACCTTTCCTTCGTCGGTACAGAAGAAAAATGGCAGAAGTGAGTAGCCTGGAGTGAGGTTTTCTTCAAGAAAGGGAAGAAAGGGCTTGAACGAGCATTCCAGTGGAATGATGGTTGCTTCATCCAGTCCAACTTGGAGGCCACCTTACCATTGCTGGTAAAGGTGTGGGTTTTGTGATATGACGGGTCATGACGGCCACACGGGGGTGACAGGTGAGTCTCGACTGTAGCACCTCGCTGTGATTTGGTGGATGGCACGTGGGGCCGGATGCTTTGAAATGTCCCGCATATAGTCTGTAGATATGGCGGCTAGTCATATAGGAGTGCTCAATATTGTGCACTGCGACCAAGACGGAGAGGAAAACGAGAGAACTACGTAATTAATGCATGAGTTTAATTAGTAGTTTTGTAAAGTACGAGATACATTCCTCCAATCGCAAAATGCCTTGGTTCATGAGATTTGAGATTTGAGCCCTATAAACCGGAAGGGAGGGAGTACTGCACGGCTGCACGTGGTGTAGTCTAGTCACTTGTTGAAATCTCTAGAAAGGCAAATACTCCTTTCCGGTTTACAGGGCTATACTACTCCCTCCATCTAGGTGTGTAAGTCATCTTACGAAAACCAAATAGTCCCAAAACACTTAGGCGTGGTGCATTAACTTCTACCTTGTTTCTTGTTTCTTGACATATCAACCAATAAGAGATGAGAGGTGTGCATGCTTTTAATGACTTGCAACGGCAAGTTTGTTGCAAGCAATGCTATTAATTAGCAAATAAACATTGGTGACCCCAGGAGGAAACGGTGCTAAGCGTGTGGACCTATGCAAAATGAGTATCAACCAATGGATGATGGAGTTTAATTGTTAAACAATAGCAATTTTGTCTCATGCAAGAGCCTGGCTAGTATATGCATGCTCCAAGGAACCGCACCACGCGGGCGTTCGCAAATGCCATGTTCGGGTTGCGCTTGGCTCTTCGCCTCTTCAAGAAGACGAACAATGATGTTACTCCTACTTCTACAGTATCGAGTCCACTGCTGCATGCCCGTCCACCTCGTGCGGGAGGGATAGCGTATAGCGAAAGATTCTACTTACTGCTCCTGCCTTTGTGTCTATGACAGGTGGGCCCAACAGGTGGTTGGCCCTCCTGTGATGCAGCCAAAGGCAGGTGCAGTTAAGGCACCGGAGCTCAGTCCGCGAGGGAGAGGGCATTGTAGTAATCAAATTTCTCGGTCTTGTACGAGTTGACGCGACACATCAAAGCACTGCACTCGATATAAGTCTTTTTACACATTTCAAATGGACTACTTTGTATGTAGACATATTCTGCTTCGTATGTAGTCACTTGTTGCAATCTCTAAAAAGACTTATATTTGGAAACGGAGGGAGTACAACGCATGCATGCATGCCGTGACTTTCCTTTTGATACTTGCATGTGTTGATTTGATGCACCTTGCCAAATTTTGACTATAAATTTAACTAACCAAATTTTCATGCATGTCACAAAAAATTATGGGGCTGTTTGGATTGTGACTCTGTTTGTCTTATGTTGCCACATTATTTTTCCCACACTTGCCACACTTGCCTGACCTAAGTTGCTCAAATTGTTAGACACACTTTGGCTTGCCTAAGGGAATCTTGCCACAATTTTTGTGTCTATGACATGTGGGGTTCACTGCTAATAAAAAAATTCTTGTCTTAGATGTGGCTAATAAAAAAGACTTGTATTTAGGAACGGAGGGAGTAGAAAATATAAATAATAATGCATGTTGGGGCAACCCACGTTTCCGCTAATTTTAGTCGTGGGCTTGTTCACAATTTTTATGAGGAGGTGGTTGTTCATTTAATGGAGGGACTTGTAGTACCAGACTTGAACGATACAAAGTGCGACCTAGCACACCGTAACACCACCTGGAACAAGCGGGTAGCTATCTCAAAAAACAATCAACAACTAAAAAAACCGCAACCTGGCATGTAGTAGTACACAATTTTAAACGATTGTTTTGATGGAGTGAAAAAGGAAAACTACCCCACTACGTATATATAGGCCGGAGCCTCCGCGCTTGCTTGCTAGGGTTACTCTATTCACACACTCTCATCCTCTCCAGATCTAAACTAGATAGGGGTAGTAACACTGTCTTTCTCCCTTCAAAAAACACTGGCTTTCTATCCTCACCGCTGGTTACAGATCCGGATGTATCCCCCTCCACCGGTGAAGGGGAGGAGGGGTAGCGTTTAGGCCCTCGTCGATAGCGAGGGAGGAGACCCACTACCGGCCGCACCGTTATCTCTGGCCGAGCGCCGGCGCGGGAGGTCCTCCGATCCCTTCGTCGTTGCCTGTGGGTGGATCCGACCTCCCGCCGCCCACCTATCCACATCCCGACGACCTTCAGGTATATCTTCGTTCGAAACCGCCTTAGCTCTACTTCCCCAGCTTGCTACGTCGCTGCATGTGCATCATTTTCTACCTCTCAGCCCCTCTTGACCGGATGGTCCAACGTCACCTATTTTTCTTCTTTTATTGTTAGAGGTAAAGCTACTTCATGGAGTCGAATCTTGTACTCCCTCCGTCCGAAAATACTTGTCATTGAAATGGATGTATCTAGATGTATTTTAGTTCTAGACACATCCATTTTGATGACAAGTAATTCCGGATGGAGGGAGTACATGGTTCAAACAAGAAATAAAGTGGGGGTGGGGGAATTTAGTATGTACATTGGACTTGGTACAAACAAGAAGGAAAGGGGGTGAAAGTAGTACAGATTGGTCATCCAACCGGTCTCTTGGTCGAAAAGGGAAATATAGGGGTAACACTGTACACAGTGGTATGACCAGGACTAGATTTGCTATCCACACATAGGAGTAGGTGGCTAGAGTGAACAAAAATGGGACCAACCCAGATATGTTTCTTGGATGTTTGTTTCTCGCGGCAACAAACTATGAATCACCACTTTATGCCCCTGTTTACGTACATGGTGCTGGACTGCTGGTGCACCCACTGTCCCATGCCCTTATACCAAATATTTATCTGTTCTTAATCTAATGTCCTTGGTAAAAATGAAGCCATGCCACTGTTATAAGCCATGACAAGTTTAGCCAAATGTTTTCCTGTAATTGTTTGAGACTCTGACTATTTCCTATGTACATTTTTGTGCAAACAGAAGAAGTGACTTTTGTGCTATTTAACTGGAATGTCAGAATGGAACAGTTGGTTCATTTCGGTGGAACTGCACAAAGGGAGATTTGTGTTCCAATCCTCATCATCCATATTGGCGCCATAACCTTCCTTTAGGTAAGAATGATATTTAATGCATGTGTTCATCTCTATTTTCTGAGTGCCATGAGAAAATAATGCTATTTTTTACTAGTACACTTGTACTCCCTCACTGACAAAACCAATTCTGAATTAGAAGGCCAATCATGTACTTGGTTTCACCAACTGGTGAGGAGAAAGAGAAATAGAGCATGAAGAGGAAGAAGAAGAAGAATAAACAGTGCCATGGCGATCTTGCTGAAGCCAGAGGCCTCAGTCTAGGCCATTCAAGGGCTCCGACAACAACTACCTTACATGTGAGACGATCCTCCAGGGAGCCCTTCCACTTCTGCTGTCTCACTTAATTAATTAGGAGTACTTAAGTACCACTAATTTATTACTGCCTAATTTTCCTGTTGGAGTTACACAAATCTTTAGTAGGACCCTATGCTGAATCATGTACGTGTGTATGTTTGTCTATGGAGGTGAATCATGTGGTGGAGCAGGGAGGGAATATTATTAGTGTCATGACATAATAGTGCTATTGTTTTGCATGTCAATATATTGCCATTGGTTCAATGAGGCAATGTTTTGCGTATTGTCCATCACGAATTTGATGCTACTGTTTGAGTAATATGCTAAGGTCTTCATATCCTTTCTCACTAAGATAATGAAGGTTTCACCTTGTTCCTACTTGTGCAAACAAGGATCATGTTGTGCCAATCATACATTTTAGTGGAACTACACAAGACAAGACAATGAACTGTATCCTAGCCAGTGCTGTAACTCTGCTGGAAGTTCTTGATAATCTTTCGATATAATCTCAGCACTGGTAAACAAGAGTGATTTCAACCATACATTTGAAGTGCACAAAAATATATACTATTGTCTGATTCCAGTGAGTGCTTTATCATCTCTTATGGGACTACATGAATAAGCTTTTTTTCTCAGGTTGGTACGGGCCTAAGGCCTTCATCCATATTAGTTTGCTGTCATCTCTATTTGTATCGTGCTACTGTCATGAGAAACTCCTTTATCTTTGCACGTTAAAGTTTTGCAACATATGATAAATGGCAATGCTTTGAGTGTTGAGCTAATTGGCACTGATTAAATAAACTAATACCTCTCTTTAAGCACTATGTTGCTAACTTTACACATTAAGATAATGAGGGTGCTTCTATTTGTTAGTGTATGTTTCATCAAGTAGTCCCACTATTACAGTAATCTCACTCTCTCAATATATGTGCCAACAGGGATGCTCGATTTTGGTGGAATTGCACAAAAACTTTGGGTGCTTCATTGCCTCGACAGCTCCCGTCCTTTCCTGTCAGTCGCTAATCTCGGCTTGCTTTCTTCCTTTGCTGTCAGTCGCTTGGCTTATCTCGGCTTCCAGTCAAAGGAAATAGTAATTGATATGCTACCTCACACAGGTTGGTACTGGTCTTTATCCTGATTATTGTGCCTTTCATATGTATTGGTAATTTTGTATTGTGCTACTATTTGCCGATTTCATAAAGGAGTAATTTGGAGCCTGAACTCACAGTCAAATCATTACATCAGGTGATTTCAGAAGAACTGTACAAAATGATCAGATGGACAGGTACTTATGCTACTGCTATGTACTCCAAAGTTCACTCAGACAAGCATCGATGTTGACAAGAAGAAGTGCCTATATTCATTCGAGTATCAACCAGAGTCAACCAATTGTCAAACTCCAAGTATTAGGAGAGTGAACGCCCAAAATATTGCTTGGTGCATAGCCCAGAAAAGCGCAGTCCAGTTTTTGGTCCCAACTTGTGCCTTTTGGTTATCGGCACATATGGTAGCGAAACTATATGGCATGGAGTCTAAAGATTCCAGACAAGTTGGTTGACGCGTATATTCATCTGGCACTTAATCAGTCTGCACGCCAAGGATGCTCCATTTCAGTTGAACTGCACAAAAAATTTGGGTGGTTCATTTTCTCAACTGCCTCCTTTCTCGTCTGCAATGTAGAATTTTGGCGAGATACAGGACCAAGATGAGCCAGTAAACTAGTTGGATGAAAGTAGTGGCCAAGTTGCTCAAACCTCCCTCGGCACGAGGCCACTATTTGAGGATAAACCTACAAGCAAAGTTCAGATTGTCTGTGCTGCCTCTTATGTACTCGAAAGTTCACTTGTACAAGAACTAATTTTAGCAAGAAGTACCTACGATTGAACACCATTTACCAGTCTGTACCCTAGGTAATTAAAGTTCGTCCATGGATCATATTGGCTTTGATCTCAATCATTTGGATGCGTAAACATACTGAACATATGTATATCTGACTCTTTTTGTGAATTATGTATGAATATTGTCGTGTGATCTATCAATCATTTGGATCCATAGATATGCTGAGCTTGTGTATATATGAATCTTTTGAGTTGTTGATAGTGAATGTTGGCTATGAATATGAACGTGTCCTGTGAACCTGAGTTTGATACGACTGTTTACCTTTTCTGTTGTATTTGTGTGTGAACTTGTTAGTATGCCTACTGTGGGGTATAAAACGCGGGTCTCTGTTCTATTTATCTATATATAAGAATAATAATGTTGTGTCCAATTTATGTTTTCCCTTCTAACCTATTTATATTATTACTATTATCGTATATTTTATAGAGACTTATATATACTGGTCGTGGCCGCGGCGTGGTTGGAGGCCCTTGCTGCCGACCACGTCTGCCGCGGTGTTAGAGCTATCGAGGCCTGTCCGCGTCGCCCACGGCCCGCAGCACCCTGCGGACCGCGAGCTGCCTGGGGCATGGGGTCGCCCGGGGCGAGCGGCTCTGCGCGGGCGGGCCAAGCCGCCCAGGGATCAGGGTTGCCCGCCTGGTCGCCGGACATGGTGATGACGATGCGATGGGACGCGAAGCGGCAGAAGGCGAATCCCGGTGCACCCCTACCTGGCGCGCCAAATGTCGGATTTCGGGTTCCGGCAGACCCTTGAGGTTCGAACTCTGGGGTGCGCGCGGAGATTCAACCCTCTACTTGCCTGTTCCTCACCGAATCGCTAGGATCTAAACTACTAAACTAAACAACACAAGAGACACAAGATTTATACTGGTTCAAGCCACCATTGTGGTGTAATACCCTACTTAAGTGTGTGGTGTGGTGGATTGCCTCTTGGGCTGATGATGAACCATACAAGGAAGAAAAGCCTCGCGAGGGTCTGTTATTGGCTGGTGCAACGAACTGCTAGGAGGAGTTCAATCGCTCTATCTACTGGTGTCTTGGTGAGGATCCCAATTGCTAGGTCCGGTCTCTCCTCTCTGCCCTGGGGGTGGCTAGTCCTATTTATAGGCAAAGGCCAGGCCTCTTCCCAAATATTGAGCGGGAAGGGCGCCAACAATTGGCCATTTTGAAATGGAACAACGGGTACACTTATCCTGACCAAAGTTGGTCCTCGCCTATCAAAGGCTCTGGTGGTGACGCCTGCTTGGGCTCCACAATGACTTCTCTCCTGCCGTTGGGCTGGTCTTGGTCTCGTTGCACCGAAATGGATGCCTTTGCTTGATGCTCCCGCCTGCGCTTGCTCCCTTTGCACCAAAGAGGAAAGGAGGACACTGCGCGGGCTGGCGCCCGACTGGCGCCCTTGGTCGTCATGGCTTGCGTCATGGGCACCTCGCGAGGTACCCCGCCTTGAACTCTCCACCTCCTCGCGAGCCCACCTGATGAGGCCGTGCCTGAGGAAGCTCCTTGTCGTCCGCCCCGCGAGGCTTGGCCCCTCGCGAGGGTCTTGAGCTTGTGTTGATGAAGATGGGCTATGCTGGGCCTCCTTTGAGCCACGCCGCAGGCCGCAGGCAGGCAAGTCTGGGGACCCCCGTTCCTTGAACGCCGACAAACATGGTCAAGGAACGGCTTCCATCGGATGTGGACTGTGCGTGGAGAGGCTCACAGCTGGGTCCACGGCCGCATCAAGGAAGTGCCTCCTTATTACGCGCAAAATAATTATTCCTCCACCTGACAGCAGGGACCCACCGGACGGGCCACTGTATTTTGTGAAAAAATGTTTCCCCTGACTACTGGGACCCACCAGCTACATCTTTGCATGCAAGGAAGTGCGTCCGGGCAAAGAAAACGATTCTCCCCCTGACTGCTGGGACCCACCAGCTACGTCTTCGCAGGCAAGGAAGTGCCTGACAGTTGGGACCCACCTGGTCGAAGCGTACGTAGCGTTGTCATTCTGGTTGCTAACGTGTACCTACATATATACTGGTCGATGTAGAGGCGCGCACGTGTCGTAGTAGAGGCGCACACGTAGCATGTACATGTACGTACAACGGCCAATGTGCAAGAAAGAAAATACGGCCACGTATGTGTACATACGGGTGGGGTCTCGAACGCCTACTCGCGCATACGTACGGCCAGGGCTCGTGTACATGGCTGGGTCGGAATGGAGAAACAACGTCGTCGTCGTGTTCATGGGGAGCCAACCGACTGGGTCGGAACTGAATGCGTGGTCATGTTCATCGGGAGGGCTTGGACGGAACAAGCGATGGAAACAAGGCCTGGCGTACCGCAGAACGGAGGAAACGGCCTTGTGTTCGACCGGCCACGTCCGAAACGGGATCCTATTCATCGGGAGGGGTGTGGTGTACCACAAAACGGAGGAAACGGACCTCCTACGGTCGAAATGGGGGTCCTGTTGATCAGGAGGGGTGTGGCGTATCGCAAAACGGACGAAACGGACCTCCTACGGTCGAAACAGGGGTCCTGTTGATCAAGAGGGGTGTGGTGTACCGCAAAATGGACGAAACGGACTTGTGTTGTAGCGCTAGGTCGAAACGGGGGTCCTGTTCATCGAGAGGGGTGTGGCGTACCGCAAAACAGGACTCCACGGGATACTGTTCATCTCCACCGTCGACCTCCTCCAGCCTCCTGATACATCTCCAACGTATCTATAATTTATGAAGCATTCATGCTATTTTATTATCTGTTTTGAATGATTATGGGCTTTATTATACACTTTTATATTACTTTTGGGACTAACCTATTAACCGGAGGCCCAGCCCATATTGCTTTTTTTGCCAGTTTCAGTATTTCAAGGAAAAGGAATATCAAACGGAGTCCAAACAGAATGAAACCTTCGGCAACGTGATTTTTTGGAAGAATATGATCCGGGAGACTTGGAGTTCACGTCAGAAGATCCTCGAGGAGGCCACGAGATAGGAGGGCGCCCCCCCTATTGGGCGCGCCCCCCTGTCTCGTGGGCCCCTCGAGCACCCCCCGACCGACTTCTTTCGCCTATATAAGCCTACATACCCTACAACCATCGAATATCAAGATAGATCGGGAGTTCCGCCGCCGCAAGCCTCTGTAGCCACCAAAAACCTCTCGGGAGCCCGTTCCAGCACCCTGCCGGAAGGGGAATCCATCACTGATGGCCATCTTCATCATCCTGGCGCTATCCATGACAAGGAGGGAGTAGTTCGCCCTCGGGGCTGAGGGTATGTACCAGTAGCTATGTGTTTGATCTCTCTCTGTCGTGTTCTCTCTATGGCACGATCTTGATGTATCGCGAGCTTTGCTATTATAGTTGGATCTTATGATGTTTCTCCCCCCTCTACTCTCTTGTGATGAATTGAGTTTTCCCTTTGAAGTTATCTTGTCGGATTGAGTCTTTAAGGATTTGAGAACACTTGATGTATGTCTTGCCGTGTTTATCTGTGGTGACAATGGGATTTCACGTGCCACTTGATGTATGTTTTGGTGATCAACTTGCGGGTTCCACCCATGAACCTATGCATAGGGGTTCACACACGTTTTCGTCTTGACTCTCCGGTAGAAACTTTGGGGCACTCTTTGAAGTACTTTTGTGTTGGTTGAATAGATGAATCTGAGATTGTGTGATGCATATCGTATAATCATGCCCACGGATACTTGAGGTGACAATGGAGTATCTAGGTGACATTAGGGTTTTGGTTGATTTGTGTCTTAAGGTGTTATTTTAGTACGAACTCTTGAATAGATCGATCCGAAAGAATAACTTTGAGGTGGTTTCGTACCCTACCATAATCTCTTCGTTTGTTCTCTGCTATTAGTGGCTTTGGAGTGACTCTTTGTTGCATATTGAAGGATTGTTATATGATCTATCTATGTTATTATTGTTGGGAGAACTTGCACTAGTGAAAGTATGAACCCTAGGCCTTGTTTCCTATCATTGCAATACCGTTTACGCTCACTTTTATCATTAGTTACCTTGCTGTTTTTATTATTTCAGATTACAAAAACCTTTATCTACTATCCATATTGCACTTGTATCACCATCTCTTCGCCGAATTAGTGCACCTATACAATTTTCCATTGTATTGGGCGTGTTGGGGACACAAGAGACTCTTTGTTATTTGGTTGCACGGTTGTTTGAGAGAGACCATCTTCATCCTACGCCTCCCACGGATTGATAAACCTTAGGTCATCCACTTGAGGGAAATTTGCTACTGTCCTACAAACCTGTGCACTTGCAGGCCCAACAACGTCTACAAGAAGAAGGTTGTGTAGTAGACATCAAGCTCTTTTCTGGCACCGTTGCCGGGGAGGTAAGTGCTTGAAGGTATATCTTTAGATCTTGCAATCGAATCTTTTTGTTTCTTGTTTTATCTAGTTTAGTTTGCAAAAGAAAACTACAAAAAAAATGGAGTTAAGTTTGTCTCATACACTTCGTCTTTTTAATATCTTTCGTGAGTATGATGGCAAGGAAAATTGTGCTCAAGTGCTAGAAGAAGAATTCATTAAAATTCTTAGTACTAAATCTTTGAATGATGAGCATGATTGAATGTTGTTAGTATGAACTCTTTGAATATCCATAGTACTAATGATGATTGCACTAGTTATGATGAAAATGTCTCTTATAAGCATGTTGATTTTTGTGGAGTAGATTGGATTTGCAAGTACACACCAAATGGGGAAGATAGTTTTTGCAAGAGGCATAAGTATTTAGAAACTAAAGGTTTGCAAGAAAGTCTTGATGAGTGTGCTAAAAGATTCAATATTTTTCGCGCCCCTTGTGAACTTTGCAATGAATGTGGTTATTTAAATCTCCAATGCAAATTGCTTCAAGATCGAATCATGTCCAAAAATTGTGATGAATTGATTTCCCTTGCGCATCATAATGAACTTAGTTTGCTTTTGAGGCATGAAGAAATGAAACGTATAACTGAAGGTATTCCAAAATTTAATCTTGATGGATTTCTTGATTTTGATCTAGAGAAGATTTATATGTTTTGTGTGGAAAATTGCATTGAAAATCCTTATATTGCCAATTACCTAAATAAAAGAAAGCAAATAGAAGATGATGAGAATACTAATGAAAGGGAAGAGACTTCCCAATATCCTCCTATTATTTCTTATGATGAATCAGGTAACGAGGAGGAGCTTTCTATTCAACCAATCTCATCAATAAGGAGCTCAAAGAGGAAGGTTGAACCCACACAAAATATGAAGAAGAAAAAGAAAATAAGGAGCAACAAAGGTAAAAAGGTATCCTTCCCAAATTATGTTGCTCCTACTACTCATTGTGATGATGATAATTGCTTTACTATTGGTGCTATCCATATTTTTAATGATGAGAGTGATTATGCTTATGATATGAAAGGGACCAAGCTTGCGGAAGCTATGTTTGATGAGGATGAAATATTTGAGAATATATTTGCTGAAATTAATGTTTGTCCCAAGCTTGGGGATGCTATGTTTAATGAAGATGATATTTTTAGCATCCCAAGTTTTGATATGCAAAGTTGTTATGATGATAGCATGCCTCTTACCTATGATGATTATATTGATGAAAGTGGGTTTGGAAGAGTGTCAACTTTAGGAAGTAGTTATCCCACTAATTTGTAGGATGTTGAATCTTATTGTGATGAATATGAAAGTGGATTTGGAAGAGTGTCAACTTTATTTAGTGATGATTTCACTATCTTGGAAGAGGTTTCAATCGATTATGATGAGAACAAAGTTGCTACTTATGATGATTATTGTGATGAAACTTATGCTATAAAAATTAGTGATGATTATATTTATAAAACTTGTCATGATTATGATTACCCTTTTTCTTAACATTGCTCTTTTAATGTGGAAACAATTTTTAATGTTCAAGTCTTTTATGATACTTCCACTATTCCGAATGAGAAGAATTTTGCTTATGTGGAGAGTAGTAAATTTTTTATGCAAGTAGATCATGAAAATAATGCTTTAGGTGCTGGTTATATTGTTGAATTAATTCATGATTCTTCTAAAAATTATTATGAGGGAGGAACATATGCTTGTAGGAATTGCAATAATATCAAGTTTCCTCTCTATGTGTTGAAAATCTTGAAGCTATGCTTGTTTTACCTTCCTATGTTAGTTGATTATTGTTATCATAAGTTGTTTGCTCACAAATACCTATGCATAGGAAGTGGGTTAGACTTAAATGTGCTAGTCATATGCTTCATGATGCTCCTGTTATGTTTCAATCCTTATCTTTTATGTGAGCATCATTGTCATCATCATGCCTAGCTAGAAAAGGCATTGAAGAAAAGCACTTGTTGGGAGACAACCCAATATGTACCCTTACTGTTTTTGTGTGTACACTTGATTATTCTACTGCAGTAATCATGTTTTATAACTTTTGTTTCAATAAAGTGCCAAGTAAGACCTTTAGGATAGCTTACGGTGATAGTTGTGTTGATCCTGCTGAAAATTAGAAACTTTTGCACCCAGTAAATTAGTTTTGTTAATTCACAGAAACGTTCTTCTGATCTGATTCTTTCTTCTTTGGATTTTTACACAACTTTCTTAGTACTTCCTAATTTGGTAGGATTTTTGGAGTTCCAGAAGTATACGTTTGATACAGATTACTACAGACTGTTCTGTTTTTGACAGATTCTGTTTTCTATGTGTTGTTTGCTTATTTTGATGAATCTATGAGTAGTATCGAAGGGTATGAACCATAGATAAGTTGGAGTACAGTAGATATTACACCAATATGAATTTAGAATGAGTTCATTGCAGTACCTAAGTGGTGGTTTTATTTTCTTATACTAACGGAGCTTACGAGTTTTCTGTTGAGTTTTGTGTTGTGAAGTTTTCAAGTTTTGGGTAAGGATTTGATGGACTATGGAATAAGGAGTGGAAAGAGCCTAAGCTTGGGGATTCCCAAGTCACCCCAAGGTAATATCCAAAGACAACCAAGAGCCTAAGCTTGGGGATGCCCCGGATGGCATCCCCTCTTTCGTCTTCGTTCATCGGTAACTTTACTTGGAGCTATATTTTTATTCACCACATGATATGTGTTTTGCTTGGAGCGTCATTTTATTTTGTTAGTGTTTGATTTATGTTATTTAGATTAATGTTTTGCATCTTTAGTTTCAATAAAATTGTCAAGGATAGCCTTTACCATGCTTATTTTGCTAGTATACATGTTGCTGTTTGAAAACAGAAAGTTTAGCGCTGTTGCAAAAATTTCCTAGAAAAGTAAGAGCATGATATAATGTTGAAACATTTTGCATGATGAGCTCTGATAAATTTACTACAGTGGGAATTTTATTTCATAATTTTTGGAGTTAGGGAAGTATGATGAATCTTACATTCTTTACAGACTATACTGTTTTGGCAGATTGCTGTTATGTTTGCATTGTTTGCATATGTTTGCTTGTTTGATTATTCTATTTGAGGATAGGAGTATTAAATATGAAGAGGCATTTAGTATGCAATGTTGAATAATAATTTTAGTGATTTGTTACAGTAGAAAATGACAAGGTTTTGCATTGGTTTATACTAACCTATCTCACGAGTTCTTGTTGAGTTTGGTGTGGATGAAGTTTTTTTTTGAGAAATAGAGAAACCATGATATGAGAGGAATTAAGGAGACACAAAAGTTCAAGCTTGGGGATGCCCAAGGCACCCCAAGACAATATTCCAAGAAGTCTCAAGCATCTAAGCTTGGGGATGCCCCGGTAGGCATCCCACCTTTCTTCTTCAACAATTATCGGTTAGTATCGGTTGAGCCTAAGTTTTTGCTTCTTCACATGAGTTGTGATATCCTTGCAATGCCATTTTATTCTGTTTTGCTTGTTGTTTTAATTCAATACAAAGATCTGAAATTCTTAAATGAGAGAGAGTCTTCATATAGTTACATAATTATTTAGCTACTCATTGATTTTCACTTATATCTTGTTGGAGTAGTTTGTCATTTACTCGTGTGCTTCACTTATATCCTATGAGTAAATTGTTGAATGAGTTGATTGTCATAAATCTGAAATTATATATGTTTCATTTGCTTATCCCATGGGGAGTAATGACTTCACGTCTAAGAAGTAGAGGTTGTAAATTTATTGAAGGTTAGCAAGCATTGTATTGGTCATTTGAACAATTCATGAAAGAATATTGAAGGAAGAGAGATTTCACATATAAATATACTATCCTAGACATCTTTTATAGTTGGGAGCACTCATTAAGTATGACATGCTAAAGAGTTGATGTTGGACAAGGAAGACAACGTAATGGTTTATGTTTTCTGACATCTCAGTTAAAGTGTATTGTCATGGATCATTCAGACATGTTGATCTTGCCTTTCCCCCTCATGCTAGCCAAAATTCCTTGCACCAAGTAGAGATACTACTTGTGCTTCCAAATATCCTTAAACCCAGTTTTTCCATGAGAGTCCACCATACCTACCTATGGATTGAGTAAGATCCTTCAAGTAAGTTGTCATCGGTGCAAGCAATAAAAATTGCTCTCTAAATATGTATGATCTTTTGGTGTGAAGAAAATAGCTTTATACGATCTTGTTATGGAAACAATAAAAGTGACGGACTGCATAATAAAGGTCCATATACAAGTCGCAATATAAAGTGATGTTCATACGCATTAAGATTTTGTGCATACAACCCTAAAAGTGCATGACAACCTCTGCTTCCCTCTGCGAAGGGCCTATCTTTTACCTTATATCTTTTACTTTATGCAAGAGCCAAGGTGATCTTCACCTTTCCCTTTTTCATTTTATCCTTTGGCAAGCACTTTGTGTTGGGGTGATCCTGATATATATATCCAATTGGATGTAAGTTAGCATGAACTATTATTGTTGACATCACCCACAGGTGAATATGTTGGGAGGCAACACTATAAGCCCCTATCTTTCTCAGTGTCCGGTAGAAACTCCATAACCATTAGTATTGCATGAGTGTTAGCAATTATAGAAGACTATATGATAGTTGAGTATGTGGAGTTTGATATTCCTGAAAATAAGATGAATTGCAATTGTTTGATGACTGAGAATGAAGTTAACTAGTTTTGAAGAAAGTTTATGGTCTATGCTTTGACATGTGAATTGCTTGTTACTTTATCGTGAGAAGTTTTATGAGTTGAACTACTATTATGATATATTATCATGCTAGAAAAGTTGATTGAAATTATCATTGATCAAACTTGTGCACCTTCTAGCATTCACACTTCATAAATTCTTTATTTTATCATTTACCTACTCGAGGACGAGTAGGAATTAAGCTTGGGGATGCTTGATACGTCTCCAACGTATCTATAATTTATGAAGCATTCATGCTATTTTATTATCTGTTTTGAATGATTATGGGCTTTATTATACACTTTTATATTACTTTTGGGACTAACCTATTAACTAGAGGCCCAGCCCATATTGCTGTTTTATTGCCTCTTTTAGTATTTCGAGGAAAAGGAATATCAAAGGGAGTCCAAACGGAATGAAACCTTCGGCAACGTGATTTTTTGGAAGAATATGATCCGGGAGACTTGGAGTTCACATCAGAAGATCCTCGAGGAGGACGCGAGATAGGAGGGCGCCCCCTACTGGGCGCCCCCCTACCTCGTGGGCCCCTCGAGCACCCCCGACCGACTTCTTTCGCCTATATAAGCCTACGTACCCTAAAACCATCGAATATCAAGATAGATCGGGAGTTCCGCCGCCGCAAGCCTATGTAGCCACCAAAAACCTCTCAGGAGCCCTGTCGGTGTCAAAACCGGCGGATCTCGGGTAGGGGGTCCCGAACTGTGCGTCCCGAACGATGTTTTGACCTAGGTTCGGGCCCTCTCGATGGAGGTAAAACCCTACTCCTGCTTGATTGATATTGATGATATGGGTAGTACAAGAGTGGATCTACCATGAGATCAAGGAGGCTAAACCCTAGAAGCTAGCCTATGGTATGATTGTTGTAATGGTTGTGTTGTCCTACGGACTAAAACCCTCCGGTTTATATAGACACCGGAGAGGGTTAAGGTTACACAGAGTCGGTTACAATGGTAGGAGATCTACATATCCGTATCGCCAAGCTTGCCTTCCACGCCAAGGAAAGTCCCATCCGGACACGGGACGAAGTCTTCAATCTTGTATCTTCATAGTATTGGAGTCTGGCTGACGATGATAGTCCGGCTGTCCGGACACCCCCTAGTCCAGGACTCCCTCAGTAGCCCCCGAACCAGGCTTCAATGACGATAAGTCCAGTGCGTATATAGTCTTCGGCGTTGCAAGGCGGGTTCTCCTTTAAGTTCCATGTACCTGCCGAATAGTGTCCGGCTCTTTTGTAAACGTTGTGCTCCTTGGCTTCCACGCCCAATAATGGCCTTCTTCCACGCATCGCACGAATGCGAAAAGCCAGGGCATCTTTTATGTTTTACCCCCTAGCTGCGCAAATAATCTGCCTATAAGAGAGGCAAGAATCCAGATCCAAATCACACCATCTTCCTTTCGCAAGTACTCATCGGAGTGCCTCTGACCAAAAATCCATTCCATCATGGACCGTCGACGCGGCTCCTCCTCTCGTGCTCCCAGCCCTCTGCCGGGAGATTGGAGGAGATATTCTGTCCCTCACAATGAGCTAGTGATGCTCCAAGCGGAGGGATATCTCCCCCCGGCCTTCATGGTTCTGGTTCGAGCCGGGCTGGCCACCTACAAAGGTGGGAAGCAAGCGGAGGCTACCCCAAGTCCCAACAAAGGGGAGCGGGTATGCTTCGTCCCCTGTCTGATAAGGGGGCTCGGATTTCCTGTACATCCGTTCCTCCGCGGGCTTCTGGAGTTCTACGGACTCCATCTCCATCACCTCACGCCCTCCTCGATTCTGCATATCGCGGGCTTCGTAGCTCTTTGCAAGCTATTTCTGGGCATCGAGCCCCATTTTGCGCTGTGGAAGAGGTTATTTTGCCTCGTACCCCGCTCTCATGAGGGGTCCATTTATCAAGTGGGCGGTGCCGAAATATGGCGCATTGCCGGGACCGGATATCCATCCGGAACCCCTAAGAAGGCGTCCGAAGACTGGCCTTCCAAATGGTTTTACGTAGAAGACGCTCCGCTGCCGGACCCTGTTCGGATCGGCCTCCCGGAGTTCAGCAATACTCCTCTGAAGAAACGCCTGAGTTGGCGTCCGCGGAGCCCCCAGCTGGAGGAAGACAAGAGCGTCCATTATTTGATGGGCCGGATAAGGTTACTGGCCCATTCCGGACTGACCATGATTGGAGTCATGGCCACGTGCATTATGCGGGGGGTGCAGCCGCTGCAATAGAAGGGCCACCCCATGTGGGATTTCAACGGGGAGAATGATGCCACTCATCATGGCCGCCAAGGGTCGGGATCGGCCGAAGACCTGGTGAAGATTATGTCCGGCCTATACAAAGGAGGACTTTCTCCAGACGAGCCCATTGAATGGGTTCTCCATGAACAACCCTCGGAGCGGGGTAAGCGGACATTCATTTATCCGACCCGCGCTTTCAAAGGTAAGTACCTAACTTTTGTGGTTTTTGACGCAGGATCTGCGCCGGACTGTGGAGAGCATTCATAGCCCGGCTCCACAGCCCGAGGATCCAGAAAGATCCCTTGATCCGTCCTCCGAAGAGGATCCGGACATAAAGGTGGAGCTAATCGACGGGGTGTTCCATCAACTCAGTATGGACAATGCTCTAGTCGCCATTACGGCGGACTACCCCGGCCTATCTCCGGCTCCCCAGGTGATTGTGACCGAAGTCCTGACACCATTATTCCGTACTTGCGCATTTCTGACCACCATGTACCATGGTGTCTCGCAGGGGGCTGCTTCAGGGCAGGAGGCCGAGGCCACGGCAACTGGCCAACAAGGGTCAGTCCAGCCCAGCAGGCGGAAGAGGAGTGCGGCGCGGATCGAGACGTCGCCGCAACGGCATAGTTCGCGATTGTTATTTAGGAAAAAGTTCCTAGGAACTGTTTGAATGCTCATGACCTTTGCAGGAGAAAGAGTGCCCGCCGGACTGTGGGCGTAGGAGTTGCCAACCCAGCTTCTGCCATCCAGGCTCCAACGCCTTGTCTGGAGGGGGAGGCGAGCGCAAGGCGTGAGTCGGATACTCCTCCAACGGAGGATGCCGATAGACTGTCCGCCACCAGGTCTGAGGTGGAAAGCGCCATGAACCATAGGCGCCGCTGGACAGTTTTTCGTGACGCATGCTTTTCCCCCGAGGCGTTGAATGCCTTTAATGCGGGGGACGCGCATCTCCGCGCTGCTCAAGATGGTTTGACCAGAGCCGCGGAGCAGTATGTAAAATACATACGGGTAAGAGATTTTAATGGTTATATATGCCAGTAGCCCCCGAGACTTAAAATAGTTAAAGTAACTGATTTAAGGATCATATAATTTGCAGGATCTTATAGAGAAGAATGCCCAGTTGTCCCAGGAGTTGCAAGAGTGCAAGGCCCAACTTGAGGCCGCACTTGCTGCCGCAGGAGGAGACACAGAGACCCCTCCTGGTAACACATTATTTCAAAAAGATAAGCGGTGTACGGCGTGTGTGTAAATCTGACACTGATATTGCAGATGTGGCCGGACTGGATCCGAACAAGCAACACCTACTACGCCAGCTGAAGGCCGGCGAGAGGGTGCTGATGAAGGTACAGCAGGAGAGGAATAAACTCCAGGATGCCCACACCCAGCTTGGAGAGGAGCTGAAAGGTGTTCAGGCCGAGCTGTCTGGCTCCGTGAAGGAGAATCAGCGGCTTCGTCGCGGCATCTATAGTAAGTGCTTGAGCGAACTCCTTTGAAAAAGAAGAGTTCGGCAAGGAAGTCAATTGACAGAAATATGTCTGTAGGTGTGCTCACGGGTCGCCCTACGGAGGAGATGCCCGTATCAATGGGTGATCAACTTCCCGAGCTGGTGCAACTGCTCGAACGAGTTCGGCAGGCGATGAGAGGCGTCGTCCAGGCTTTATGGCCATCCCTATCCCTACCCGAGGGCCTTGGAGAGCTTGCGGAGAAGCTTCAAGGAGCGCGGCAGCGCTTCCGCTTATGGAAGGTATCCGCCTACCGTCAAGGTGCCCGGGAGGCCTGGGCCATGGTGAAGACGAGGTACAAGAAGGCGGATCCAAACCACATGGCCGAGGTCGGACCAGTGGGGCCCGATGGGAAGGAGATCCCTATAAGCTTAGTGTACGGCCAAGTAGAGTTGGCCGCTAAATATTCCCAACGGGACTGTAAATTAGACAGCCTGTTAGACAGGATTGAGGAGGAATATAGTCAGTCAATTTGACAATGTATTTTAAAATGACATGTAGAATGCCGTCTAGCCGGATTGTAGATCGTTTGTCTTTGCCGACCTTTTCGCTTCAACCTCGGGACCCTAGAGTCCAGAGTGTGTCCGAATACCTTCTCGGTTAAGAAACAACCGGGGCATGCATGGAGACCAGGCGTAGGGGTCATTAGTGCTTTATCAGACAAGTGCCCAACTAGTTATGTTATATTACATGGTTAGTAAGAAACATCTTCCAGGGAGAATAGTTCCGTTAAGGGTTCCTTTCCCTGGGAGGCATGCCCTAAAGTGCATGTCCGGACTGCGAAAAGAGCAGGAAAACATCTGGGGGCAGATAAATAAATAGGTAAAAAATCATCTTTCAAGTCACCGACCGAATATTCTCTTAAGAACGCTAGCTTCCGGCTTCACCCAGTCTGAGGTACACATCCGGCTGACCCGGCAGTAACAATCGCAGAGGTGCTCCCTTTACCTCCTAGCCGAACAATCGGAACGTAGGGGTAAGCACAGGAGCCAGGCAACCCAGCTTGGCCAAAACTTAAGTCATATCGATGCATATAATGGTGAATAAAAGGTACATGTGGAAGTTTGACACATGTGCTGGGCATGAAGCCCTTATAAGTAAGCTTCTGGTAAAGAAGCCCCAGGTATAATGAGTGCGGATAGCACATCAAGTGTGTGCGAACAATGCGCAAGTAGGCCTTCAAGGGCTTTTATGAAAAGGGTGAGAGAAAAGAGAGAACAGAAAGACAGCTGAAATGTAAAAAATTTGGACGGGGGAAGGAGACGAACTCTTAGTCCGGCGCTAGGCGTAGAATCGTCGGAGGCGGGCTGCGTTCCATGGGTTCGGCTCGAGTCGGTTATCCGATGCATTTCGCAGACGGTACGCTCCGCCGGTCAGGACTTGATCTATAATGAAGGGGCCCTCCCATTTGGGCTTGAGCTTGTCCTTTTTCTTGTCCGGCAGGCGTAGAACTAGTTCGCCAACATTGTAAGTCATAGCCCGTACTTCTCTGCTTTGGTATCTTTGAGCCTGCTGTTGATAGAATGCGGAACGAGCCTTGGCAACATCGCGTTCTTCCTCCAATGTGTCCAAGCTGTCCTGACGATCCAGCTCGGCTTCCCTTTCCTCGTACATGCGCACTCGAGGTGAGTCATGAATGATGTCACAGGGCAAAACTGCCTCTGCGCCGTATACCATAAAGAATGGTGTGAATCCGGTAGTATGGTTGGGTGTTGTCCGCAGCCCCCATAGTACGGAGTCGAGCTCCTCTACCCAGTGCGTGTCAGATTTTGTAAGGGACCGCGCTAGTCTGGGTTTAATGCCGCTCATTATTAAACCATTTTCTCGTTCCACTTGACAGTTGGTTTGAGGATGATAGACTGAAGCGTAGTCGAGCTTAATGCCCATGTTTTTGCACCATGATTTAACCTCGTCGGCCGTGAAGTTCGTGCCGTTATCGGTAATGATGCTATGGGGGACACCATAACGGTGTACTACCCCGGATATAAAGTCTATCACTAGTCCGGACTCTACCGTTTTAACTGGCTTGGCCTCTATCCATTTGGTGCATTTGTCCACCATGACCAATAGGTACCTTTGCTTGTGGGTTCCCCCTTTAAGGGGTCCAACCATGTCAAGCCCCCAGACCGCGAACGGCCAGGTAATGGGTATAGTTTTGAGGGCGGTGGGTGGCATATGGCTCTGATTAGCAAAGAGCTGACAACCAACGCATCTTTGGACTAAGTCCTGAGCATCTGCCCGGGCCGTCGGCCAATAAAATCTTGTACGGAAGGTCTTGTCTACAAGGGCCCGAGCTGCGGCGTGGTGTCCGCCTAGTCCGGCATGAATTTTAGCCAGAAGGTTTCGCCCTTCCTCTTCGGAGATACACCTTTGAAGGACTCCGGTTGTGCTTTTCTTGTACAACTCTCCCTCGTGTACCTTGTAGGCTTTAGATCGCTGAACTATGCAGCGGGCCTCATTTTGGTCCTCGGGAAGTTCCTGCCTAATTAAGTAGGCTAGGAATGGCTCTGTCCACGGGGCAATTACTGCCATTATTTCGTGGGCTGAAGGTGTTATTTCGTCGACTGAGCCGCCGATTAT
Source organism: Triticum aestivum (assembly GCF_018294505.1). Taxonomy (NCBI): domain Eukaryota; kingdom Viridiplantae; phylum Streptophyta; class Magnoliopsida; order Poales; family Poaceae; genus Triticum; species Triticum aestivum. Next base: position 134,548,599 of record NC_057807.1, read on the forward strand.
GTCAGACTGTTCTGTGCTGGGTAGTGCGGCTGCTTCCGGGTTGTTATTTCCAGACTCCTCTTCCCATAGTACGGGTGGCTTAAAGAGCCGTTCCAGAAAGATGTTTGGGGGGACAGCGTCGCATTTCGCGCCGATGCGTGCCAATACGTCGGCTGCTTGGTTATTATCCCGGGCTATGTGGTGGAATTCGAGTCCTTCGAACCGAGCTAACATTTTTAGGACAGCGTTACGATAGGCTGCCATTTTCGGATCTTTGGCATCAAAGTCTCCATTTACTTGGGATATTGCGAGGTTTGAATCCCCGCGCACCTCTAGGCGTTGAATGCCCATGGAGATTGCCATCCGGAGGCCATGTAGGAGGGCCTCATATTCGGCTGCATTGTTGGAGTCCGTGTACATTCTCTGAAGTACGTATTGGACTGTATCCCCGGTTGGGGACGTCAATACGATGCCAGCCCCCAAGCGGCCAACATTTTGGAGCCGTCGAAATGCATAGTCCAATTGGAGTATGCGCCGTACTCTTTAGGGAGCTCGGCTTCAGTCCATTCGGCGACAAATTCGGCCAAGACTTGCGACTTTATAGCTCGCCGAGGTTTGTAAGTTATATCGAATGGTAAGAGCTTGATGGCCCATTTTGCAATCCTGCCCGTTGCATCGCGGTTGTTTATAATGTCGTTGAGGGGAACTTCGGAGGCCACTGTTATCAAGCACTCTTGAAAGTAGTGTCGGAGCTTCCGGGATGCCATGAACACTGCGTACGCTATCTTTTGATAGTGCGGGTAGCGGGACTTACAGGGAGTTAAGACAGTGGATACGTAGTACACTGGTTTTTGAAGAGGGAATTTATGCCCTTCTGTTTCTCGTTCGACGACGAGCACCGCGCTTACAACTTGATGTGTTGCCGCGATATATAACAACATTGGTTCGCCCAAGTTAGGCGCAGCCAGGACCGGATTTGTTGCCAATATGGCATTTATTTCTTCGAGTCCGGTAGTGGTAGCATCCGTCCACTCGAAGTGTTCGGTGCGCCTGAGGAGGCGATAGAGGGGCAATGCCTTTTCTCCTAAACGGGAGATGAAGCGGCTTAGAGCCGCCACGCATCCATTTAATTTTTGTATTTGTTTGAGGTCTTTTGGAATGTCGAGCTGCGACAGAGCTCGGATCTTAGCTGGGTTTGCTTCAATTCCTCTACTGGATACGATGAAGCCCAGGAGCTTTCCGGCTGGCACGCCGAAAATGCATTTTTCCGGATTCAGCTTGATGTCATATGCTCGAAGGTTGTCGAATTTGAGCCTTAGATCGTCTACTAGGGTTTCGACGTGTTTGGTTTTGACGACTACATCGTCTACGTATGCCTCTACTGTTTTGCCGATCTGGGTAGCCAGACATGTCTGAATCATGCGCTGATATGTTGCGCCGGCATTTATGAGTCCGAAGGGCATCGTGTTGAAGCAGAATGGTCCATATGGAGTGATGAATGCTGTTGCGGCTTGGTCTATTTCCACCATTTTGATTTGATGGTAGCCAGAGTATGCGTCCAGGAAGCACAATGAGTCGTGCCCTGCAGTAGCATCGATTATTTGGTCGATGCGAGGAAGGGGGAAGGGATCCTTCGGGCAGGCCTTGTTGAGGTCTTTAAAATCGACACATAGGCACCAGGATTTATCCTTCTTTGGTAGCATTACTAGGTTTGCTAGCCAGTCCGGATGTTTGATGTCTCTGATGAATCCGGCTTCCAGTAGTTTGGCTAGCTCTTCTCCCATTGCCTGTCTTTTGGGTTCGGAAAATCGCCGAAGAGCCTGTTTGACTGGCTTGAACCCTTTTAGGATGTTTAGACTGTGTTCTGCCAATCTGCGTGCGATTCCTGGCATATCTGAAGGGTGCCAGGCAAAAATTCTGGCAGCAGCTTGCGCTTTGGATAGCTTTTTGTTTGATGGCTATTGCCATATTTTTCCGCGGTCTTGAGTACTTTGCTCCACCTCATTCTGAGTATGTCTTCCGCGTTTTGAGCTTCCGTTTTTCCTTTTTCAGAGTTCTTGCAGTGGCGACCAGTCTTTTGTGCAGGTTCTTATGCTCCGGTGGTGTGTCCGGCGTGAGTTCGTCTGGACTGTTGTTTTCGTCGGGCATGGATTGATTGTCCGATTCGTCCTTCTCGGATGGTTGATTGGTTGCGTGTTTGTCGTCCACTGGTTTGCCCTGCTCTATCGCTGGGTCATTAGGAGTGCTGTTTTTGTCGAGGAGGGACTTAGGGCGGCATCTGCGTCGCCGTTTTGGTTGTTTGTCGGCGGAATTATCCTTTGCCGCGTCCCGTTGTTCCTCGTCATCGCTTTCTTTTGGGGTGTCCACCATATATACATCATGGGTTGGGGTGGCCTTCCAGTGCTCGGTGAGCGCTGGTTCTTGGTAGTCTCCGGCATCGTCGTCCATACCGTCGATGTCTTCGGAGTCATAGTCTAGCATGTCAGTTAGATCGTCGACAGTGGCTACGAAGTGGGTGGTGGGTGGGCTTTGAATTTCTTCGTCGTCCGCATCCCAACCGTCCTGACCGCAGTCCGGCCAGGGTTCTCCTAATAACGAGAGATGCTTTAGCAAATTCAGGATGTCGCCAAAGGGTGAGTGCTGAAAGATGTCCGCAGCGGTGAACTCCATAATCGGCGCCCAATCGGATTCGATTATCGGGGGCGCAGGAGGTTCGGAGTCCGGCAAGGAGTCCGGTGCCTCGGAGTCACGAGCTTTATAAGGGACAAGATCAGTATTCGGCTCTATCGCCGTAGAAGTTGCAGCCCCCGAGGCGGTGTCCAGCCACCCGTCCTCGATCTGCACGATCGGCTCCGAACTATGGGTCGGAGCGGATTCGTGTGCGGCCTCCAGGGTACTATCCGGCGGCAGAGGTAGATCATGCCCATTGTGACAGTGCGGCACGCTTGGCGGTGGCTCGACTCCATCGAAGATCAAGTCCCGGCGGATGTCAGCCGCGAAGTTTAGGCTTCCAAATCTGACCTGATGGCCAGGGGCGTAGCTTTCGATCTGCTCCAGATGGCCATGTGAATTGGCCCGCAGTGCGAAGCCGCCGAACACGAAGATCTGTCCGAGGAGAAAAGTCTCACCTTGGACGACGTTGTTGTTGATTGAAGAAGCCATCAAGCCTATCGGTGATGACACAGAGGAACTCTCAATGAAAGCACCAATGTCGGTGTCAAAACCGGCGGATCTCGGGTAGGGGGTCCCGAACTGTGCGTCTAGGCGGATGGTAACAGGAGACAAGGGACACGATGTTTTTACCCAGGTTCGGGCCCTCTCGATGGAGGTAAAACCCTACTCTTGCTTGATTGATATTGATGATATGGGTAGTACAAGAGTGGATCTACCACGAGATCAAGGAGGCTAAACCCTAGAAGCTAGCCTATGGTATGATTGTTGTAATGGTTGTGTTGTCCTACGGACTAAAACCCTCCGGTTTATATAGACACCGGAGAGGGCTAGGGTTACACAGAGTCGGTTACAATGGTAGGAGATCTACATATCCGTATCTCCAAGCTTGCCTTCCACGCCAAGGAAAGTCCCATCCGGACACGGGACGAAGTCTTCAATCTTGTATCTTCATAGTATTGGAGTCCGGCTGACGATGATAGTCCGGCTGTCCGGACACCCCCTAGTCCAGGACTCCCTCAAGCCCATTCTGGCACCCTGCCGGAGGGGGAATCCATCACTGGTGGCCATCTTCATCATCCCGGCGCTATCCATGACGAGGAGGGAGTAGTTCACCCTCAGGGCTGAGGGTATGTACCAGTAGCTATGTGTTTGATCTCTCTCTCTCTCGTGTTCTCTCTATGGCACAATTTTGATGTATCGCGAGCTTTGCTCTTATAGTTGGATCTTATGATGTTTCTCCCCCCTCTACTCTCTTGTGATGAATTGAGTTTTCCCTTTGAAGTTATCTTGTCGGATTGAGTCTTTAAGGATTTGAGAACACTTGATGTATGTCTTGTCGTGTTTATCTATGGTGACAAAGGTATTTCACGTGCCACTTGATGTATGTTTTGGTGATCAACTTGCGGGTTCCACCCATGAACCTATGCATAGGGGTTGACACACGTTTTCGTCTTGACTCTCCGGTAGAAACTTTGGGGCACTCTTTGAAGTACTTTTGTGTTGGTTGAATAGATGAATCTGAGATTGTGTGATGCATATCGTATAATCATGCAAACGGATACTTGAGGTGACAATGGAGTTTCTAGGTGACATTAGGGTTTTGGTTGATTTGTGTCTTAAGGTGTTATTTTAGTACGAACTCTTGAATAGATCGATCCGAAAGAATAACTTTGAGGTGGTTTCGTACCCTACCATAATCTCTTCGTTTGTTCTCCGCTATTAGTGGCTTTGGAGTGACTCTTTGTTTTTGTAGCTGCGTCTCCGGCCCGCCCAGGACAAAAAGCCCATTTTCTGTCATGATTTTTTGTCATAGAAGTAGGAGCCCATGTCACGCCCAAGATGCGACCCTATCCTAAAGAGACTCGAAGGTCCCACCAAGGATAGAAGCGCATCTTGAAGACGCTTTTGCAAGGTGGATATCATTACATCAACATTACATAATAGATAGGGATACATACATAAGGCATACAATGCCACACGAATACAACACCATCTTACATAAGAGCACCATCCGACTACGGATGAAACACAAACAGAAACTCAAACGACATCCACCCTGCTAGCCCAGGCTGCCGACCTGGAACCTATCCCCTGATCGAAGAAGAAGCAGAAGAAGAACTCCAAAACAAGCAAACATCGCTCTCGCGTCATGATCATCGCATAACCTGTACCTGGAACTGTTGTTGTAGTAAACTGTGAGCCACGAGGACTCAGCAATCCCATTACCATGGGTATCAAGACTAGCAAAGCATAATGGGAAAGGAAGGGGTAAAGTGGTGAGGTTGCAGCAGCGACTAAGCATGATATGATGGCTAACATACGCAAATGAGAGCGAGAAGAGAAACAAAGGAACGGTCGTGCAGCTAGCAATGATCAAGAAGTGATCCTGAACTCCTACTTATGTCAAACATAACCCAAATACCGTGTTCACTTCCCGGACTCCGCCGAGAAGAGACCATCACGGCTACACACGCGGTTGATGCGTTTTAATTCGGATCTGGTGTCAAGTTATCTACAACCGGACATTAACAAATTCCCATCTGCCACATAACCACGGGCACGGCTCTCGAAAGTTTATACCCTACAGGGGTGTCCCAACTTAGCCCATGATAAGCTCTCGCGATCAACGAAGGATATTCCTTCTCCCAGGAAGACCCAATCAGTCTCGGAATCCCGGTTTACAAGACATTTCGACAATGGTAAAACAAGACCAGCAAAGCCGCCCGATGCGCCGACAATCCCGATAGGAACTGCACATATCTCGTTCTCAGGGCAACACCGGATGAGACATCCTACGAGTAAAACCAGACCTCGAGTTTCCCCGAGGGGGCCCCGCAGTCTACTCGGTTCGGACCAGCTCTTAGACAAGCACTGGCCCGGGGGGGCTAAAATAAAGATGACCCTCGGGCTCCGGAAACCCAAGGGAAAAAGGGCTAGGTGAGGCAAATGGTAAAACCAAGGTTGGGCCTTGCTGGAGGAGTTTTATTCAAAGCAAACTGTCAAGGGGGTCCCATAAATCACCCGACCGCGTAAGGAACGCAAAATCTGGGAACATAACACCGGTATGACGGAAACTAGGGCGGCAAGAGTGGAACAAAACACCAGGCATACGGCCGAGCCTTCCAGCCTTTACCAAGTATATAGATGCATTAATAATATAAGAGATATTGTGATATCCCAACCAACATCCTGTCCACCATGGAGAAATCTTCAACTTCACCTGCAACTAGCAACGCTATAAGAGGGGCTGAGCAAACCGGTAACATAGCCAAACAACAGTTTGCTAGGAAGGGTGTCAAAGGTTAGAGGTTCATGGCAATTTGGGAGGCCTGAAGAGAAAATGATAGGTAACGCAGCATAGCGATAGAACGAAGCAACTAGCATAGCAATGATAGTAGTGAGATCCAAGGTGATGGTCATCTTGTCTGAAATCCCGCTAGGAAGAAGAACGAGTCCATGAAGAAGACAAATGAACGTAGTCGAACGAATCCTCACAACTCCCGAACAAAACCGAAGCTAACGAGAGAAGCAAACCGGAAAGGAGCAAACAACATGGTAAACAACCATCACATAAACATGGCATGATGCACAAACAAGTATGATGCATGTCCGGTTTAAATGTTGTTAACATGGCAAGAGGTGAAGCGTAATAAAACTACCTATCTAGGCAATTTTAAATGAGGCTGGAACAACAAACAACAATTCCGGAAAATCCCCACATGCATTTAGCAACATATCCGAAAATTATGCCACGGCAACATATCGGTTCCGGTAGCTCATGGAGATAGCGGTGCAAAAGGAAGCGTGCGGATGTGCGGAACATGCTAGAGATGGTGGGGTGCTCCCGACTACCAGGTTCCCACGGGTTAGTGGCATGGAAATGAGTGACAATTCGGACACGGTGCAAACGGTACATCTCATACAACACATGCATTCGGTCCACGGGTGATCGTCTCTTTGGTTATACCTTTGAAGCGTGCATTTTCAGAGCGGTTCAGGTTCGGTATGATGTAGAGGAAGTAGTCATTCACGGGTCGTCGTGGAAAGTAGTTGTTCACGTGGCGACGGTAGTGGAAGTAGACGGTCACGGGTCATCGTGGGAAGTAGTCGTACACGGCGTCAGTAGTTGTACACGTTCAGAGAGGAACTTGTCGCATCCAAGTCCTTCGGGATTCCTTGTTGTGGTGCGGTACTTGGCGATTCCAGGATGTAGAGGTACACTTGTCGTAGATGTCCAGTGCATCGGTAGAGGTACTTGGCGCTTGGTGCGGTACTTGCGGTCTTGGTCGGGGCAACACACCGTAGTCGAACTTGAGGCGATCTTGGCAGGATCCAAGACAGAACATCACAAAAGGCTTCAGATGACAGTGTTCAGAAGGACAGAACGAACTGGTAGCATGCGCCGGCAGCAGGGTTTGCGGACATGGTGCCCTTAGTAGTAGTGGGGGTTCAGGCCATTGGTAGGCAGGACCAACAAGAGCAAGGATCAACTGGAGCTGCTGCTCGCAGGATGGAGCTCGAGGCGCGGCGGAGCTCCTGGTGGTCACCACCGGCGGAGGAGGCGGCAAGGGGCGTGCGGGTGAGGAGCAGCACGGCAGCAGTGGGGTAAGCACAGAGGAGGCAGAGGCGAGGCAAGGCGTCGGAGGAAGCTTGCGAGGGGCCATGGCGAGGAGGCATAAGGTTGGCAGCACGCGGCGACAGGGATGGAGAAGGCATGCTAGACGAGGGGTCGAGCTCGGGAAGGAGGACGAGCGTTGCAGGCTCATGAAGACCATGGCGACGCCGTTGCCGGCGGTGTCCTTGGCGCGGAGCAGGGTCGAGGCAGGGGCACGGGGCCTGAACGGCCTCACGCACAACGGAGGGAGGAGGCGACGAGGGAAGGTGCGGAGGAGGAGAGGGGCCGGCAAGGTGAAAGAGCCAGGGACGGCACGGAGGAAGACTCGCCGGCCAGCGAGGTCGACGGCGGCTGGCAGAGCTAGCTGACTGCGGCGGATCGGGCGAGGCACGAGCGTGCATAGGTGGTGGGGGCGCACTGTAGGGAACGAGGGCGAGGGAGATGGGGATCGAGGAGAGAAGTGGGATCAGGCTAGGGTTAGCGAGGGTTAGAGGCTGGGCTGGCCTTCGGTCGCCTGGAGGCCCAGCTTGACCTTGGGGCAACTTCGGATGGAAGGGAAAGGCTAGGAGGCCTGCTTGGCTGGCCAAAAGAAAGAAAAGGGGTTTCTTTTCCATATTTCAGAAAAAGAAAAGAACCAAGGGATTTATTTGGAGGTTCAATTAAACCTGAAGTTAACTGAAATGGCATGTGACTACTTTGAAATAATTTCAAAGCTCCACAACTAGATTTGGAGCAAGGGGAGAAGGATGGAGGATTTAAATAATTTAGAGACGAGAGGAGTTTCAAATGCAAGTGTGTCATGGTCAATTCCAAATTAATGGAATATTTACTATAGCTCCCTATTAAATAGTAGGAGACTTTGAATATGTTTTAAAGGGAAATCACCATGTGCATTTCCCTCAATTTAAATGGATCAAAGATCCACATGATTTATTTATTTGAGTTTTTAAAAAGGGAATGCATGACATGATGCAATGCAAATGATGCAACCATGAATGCAACAAACAAAACAAATTACACGACGAAAGTCGGAAAATATGAAAGGCATCTGGAGCACTGGTCTTGGGGCGTTACAACACTCCACCACTACAAGAGGATCTCGTCCCGAGATCTAGGATGGCACCGAAGGGAAAAGGAAGAGGAAGATAAGAGGTAGAACTAAGTTGCTTCTTTGACAAACGAGTGAAACCAACAAACCTTGAGAGGTAGAAAACTTGAAGAAAAGCCACAACGGAGACGAAAGGAATTGAAACACTCCTATAGATAAGAGGAACAAGTGATACGACAAGAACCAAGAAGGTTGCAAAGGCATGAACCAAGAGTTTAATGGACAAGATAGAATTCGAAACCACTCCGGTTAAAACAAGATGAGAGAGGAAGAATTCGGGCAGCACTCCTGTTGAACATGGAACGAATAGAACATGAACTTGACAGGATGAGAGGATACTTGATGAAATCAACAACACACTGCCTCCGGAACTATTGAAAGAATGGCACAAGGGGTAAGAAAGATTTCAGTCAGCACTCCGGTTGAGAAGGGGGAAAAACTTGATAAGATGAAAGAACTTGAAAAGAGGACATGACACTCCGGTTAAATGGATAAGCATGAAAAGAACACGATCCTCACAATTCGAGATGATGAGTGAAGAGAGCAACATCACCATGCCTTCAGAAAAAGAATAGAAGATAGATCATTGGAATAACAGAATAGAGAAGAAAATGCCAACTTCTGCCACAAATGAGCTTGGAAAGCATCCTTCCGAGAAGGTTATAACGGAGTTGTTGGAAAACCAACAACGAAAAGAATAAGCTTGTAGTGGGCTTAAGGAAAACTTCTCAAAATTGAGGCAAAAATTCTGCCACTACGAAAACAAATAATATAAGTGATAACACCAACGAGATGGAAAACTTCTTCCACCAAGATGATAGAGAGTACTTGGATCATTGATAAACACCATAATAGTAACATTCCTTAGGAAGGCTTTAGGTGAAATATGACACGAGATAACTCCAACGAAGAGATTAATGGATTTAAAATACCTCATTCTTGACAACACGTGAATCACGAAACATGAATGGAAATTATCAAGAATGACATATCACCATCTCAAAAGATAAGGTAGAAAGAATTGCACTTCGAAATGAAGAAGAAGAATACTTGAACGCCTCAAAACAAAACATGTGTTGAGCACCATGTTTAATTTTGAGTATAGCTTGGCGGATCATCACATCGAGAGAAATCTTGAAGAACAAATGAAGAATGAAAAGAATCCTTGATGAACCTCCATGTAGAGTCTCCATGAAGAATTCCGGTAAAAAAAAGGATGATAAAAAAAAGAGAAGTTGAAAACACAAGGTGAAGCCTTGCGATGATTTAGAAGGAGCTTTGCGATGATATAATCGAGAGAACTTGGAACTCCAGAAAGAAAGATGAAGCCTCTCGAACGGAGAAATGTGACATGATGAACAACGATGGAAAGAAGAAACTAGATCACTTGGATGAAACAATAATAAGAATTACGTTATGCATATCCTTCACCAATTTAAATTAATGACAAGCAACAGATTTGGCATACTACTTATTCTTCTCGAGGGATCGAAAAGAGATATAGCGCGAACTTGAGAAGGTATTGATGGAACCACCTGTGGGATTTGGAAACAACGAATGAATGAATGAATTGATACGATGACGAAGGAAGAGAAATCTTGAACGAACCACCATAAGAATTGAAAATGAAAGTAGCAAAGGCACAATTCACTGGGAAGAATTGGAAAACGAAAAACAAAACACTTGAGGGGATTTAGATACCTGAGAACGAAGAGATCATGAACTGATTAGAGGATATTTGAACGATGCACTGGTAAGATTTAGAGAACGATAGCTACACGCTGAGAATGAAGAATTATGACATGATGGCCTTCGAAGGAAAGAAATGGAAAACAACTCCTGACATGCTCCGGATGGGTAAGCAAAGGAATATCTGACAAATGGAATAATTGGAGACTGATAACATGAAGCTAGAACCACGAATCTTTGAGAGAACGGGCAGAATTTAGGGGAAAACTCTTCTTCGGTCTTCAAATGACGACGGAAAACACCACCAAAATTACTGAGATACTCTGGGATAATGAAAAGCGAAGGGGGTTGAGCCAACAATGAAAAGAATTTGAAAGAGATCTTGGAGAAGGAATGTGACTGATGAAAATTCATTCTTACATCAAACTTGGAAAAGAATTTGGGATAGCTCCGGAATAATTAGAAGAGTCAGGTAAGATCCTGGGAAAAGACCTGTGGGTTAGGGGCCAATCAAGAGAAACACCGTTGAAATGATTTAAAGAGATATTGCACCGGTTGAATTAAATGGCTTGAATGAGATAACAACCTCGAAATATCTTGAACGGATTGAGAATGGAAACACAAGTCTTGTGAGATATCTTCAGCACTCCAGAACAAATGAATAGGAATAAGTGAATGATTAAGGGGTGCATCGGCACGATAAAGCATTAGAAACGAGGAAAGGAATATGATGAATATCGAAAGCTTGAATTGGATCCACCGGAGAAGAAACAACAATGAAGGATGATGAACTTGGAACTGTTGAGCATCTTCATGGAAAATCACCAGATAAGAACATTGAAAGAAAAGAATGAAGAGACTTCCCACAAATAAAAGGATACATGATTACGAAATCTGAGTCCTTGAAGAAAAGGGTGGGAGGGCGGGAAAACAAAGGCAACTTGGGGACGTATGAAACAAACACCGTTGAGAAAACTTAGAGTTGATCTTGCGGATGTTGAAAATGATCGGATCCACTTGAAGAGAAGCACACCGGTTGAAAAGAATTTGCATGACCATCTCGATGATCAAAAGGATTAGTACTCCCATAGAAATATGAGAACACCATTTAGAAAAAGGTATGGAATCAACACTTGACATTGAAGCAACTCAAATACCACAAATAAAACAAAACAAAGGATTTGACTTGTAGAATAAGCCGGAACAAATACATATGATAGAGATTTACCCAATCCCATATCATGCATCTGTCGGAAAGATATTCTAGGAGCTACTTGAATTCCCACCTATAAAACTCCCGAAACTTTCTGGTTATGCAATCTGGTGTTGGGGATACAGGGGAAGCAATATATCTCACCCAAACTAACAATACCTACATCCAAGCTGTATCCATCCATCAACACATAACCAAGAAAACTCCGAAAATCGTGTACCTCAACCTTCGAAAAGCATCCGTTATACGAGCTATGGCAATACTCCCGAACTCCCCGGTACTGGGTGACGTCGAGGTTATCTCACCAACAACTGCATAAAAGAGATTTTCGATGTCGGCAAAACTCAGGTATTCCAGAACTGCAACGATAAAATTATGACGACAACACCTCGGAGCTCAACTCCCAGGGACACTGCCACAACCCCTAAATGTCAGGAGGCACCAAGAACAATGTTCTCGTCATAAGCATATCGGAATGATCCCAAGATACCCGCGTGATCCTAAAAAAATTTAGTGAAACTTGAGAAGAGGAAAGTCAAAACATCTACGTCAGGAGACCTCACCAGAGCGACGAAGGGGGCTGAGGAGTAAAAAGAATCCTACTCTCCGATATATATAATCCTAAGACTCAAAATAGTTTTCTTCTAGACTCAACAACGGCCAACAATCAAGGGGGCTCCTATGGTCGGTCGAGGCTCTGATTACCAAGTTGTCACGCCCAAGATACGACCCTATCCTAAAGAGACTCGAAGGTCCCACCAAGGATAGAAGCGCATCTTGAAGACGCTTTTGCAAGGTGGATATCATTACATCAACATCACATAATAGATAGGGATACATACATAAGGCATACAATGCCACACGAATACAACATCATCTTACATAAGAGCACCATCCGACTACGGATGAAACACAAACAGAAACTCAAACGACATCCACCCTGCTAGCCCAGGCTGCCGACCTGGAACCTATCCCCTGATCGAAGAAGAAGCAGAAGAAGAACTCCAAAACAAGCAAACATCGCTCTCGCGTCATGATCATCGCATAACCTGTACCTGCAACTGTTGTTATAGTAAACTGTGAGCCACGAGGACTCAGCAATCCCATTACCATGGGTATCAAGACTAGCAAAGCTTAATGGGAAAGGAAGGGGTAAAGTGGTGAGGTTGCAGCAGCGACTAAGCATGATATGGTGGCTAACATACGCAAATGAGAGCGAGAAGAGAAACAAAGGAACGGTCGTGAAGCTAGCAATGATCAAGAAGTGATCCTGAACTCCTACTTACGTCAAACATAACCCAAACACCGTGTTCACTTCCCGGACTCCGCCGAGAAGAGACCATCACGGCTACACACGTGGTTGATGCGTTTTAATTCAGATCTGGTGTCAAGTTATCTACAACCGGACATTAACAAATTCCCATCTGCCACATAACTGCGGGCACGACTCTCGAAAGTTTATACCCTGCAGGGGTGTCCCAACTTAGCCCATGATAAGCTCTTGCAATCAACTAAGGATATTCCTTCTCCCAGGAAGACCCGATCAGTCTCGGAATCCCGGTTTACAAGACATTTCGACAATGGTAAAACAAGACCAGCAAAGCCGCCCGATGCACCGACAATCCCGATAGGAGCTGCACATATCTCGTTCTCAGGGAACCACTGGATGAGACATCCTACGAGTAAAACCAGACCTCGAGTTTCCCCGAGGGGGCCCCGCAGTCTACTCGGTTCGGACCAGCTCTTAGACAAGCACTGGCCCAAGGGGGGCTAAAATAAAGATGACCCTCGGGCTCCGGAAACCCAAGGGAAAAAGGGCTAGGTGAGGCAAATGGTAAAACCAAGGTTGGGCCTTGCTGGAGGAGTTTTATTCAAAGCGACCTGTCAAGGGGGTCCCATAAATCACCCGACCGCGTAAGGAACGCAAAATCCGGGAACATAACACCGGTATGACGGAAACTAGGGCGGCAAGAGTGGAACAAAACACCAGACATAAGGCCGAGCCTTCCACCCTTTACCAAGTATATAGATGCATTAATAATATAAGAGATATTGTGATATCCCAACCAAAATCCTATCCACCATGGAGAAATCTTCAACTTCACCTGCAACTAGCAACGCTATAAGAGGGGCTAAGCAAAGCGGTAACATAGCCAAACAACGATTTGCTAGGAAGGGTGTCAAAGGTTAGAGGTTCATGGTAATTTGGGAGGCTTGAAGAGCAAATGATAGGTAACGCAGCATAGCGATAGAACGAAGCAACTAGCATAGCAATGATAGTAGTGAGATCCAAGGTGACGGTCATCTTGCCTGAAATCCTGCGAGGAAGAAGAACGAGTCCATGAAGAAGACAAACGGACGTAGTCGAATGAATCCTCACAACTCCGGAACGAAACCGAAGCTAACGAGAGAAGCAAACCGGAAAGGAGCAAACAACATGGTAAACAACCATCACATAAACATGGCATGATGCACAAACAAGTATGATGCATGTCCGGTTTAAATGTTGTTAACATGGCAAGAGGTGAAGCATAATAAAACTACCTATCTAGGAAATTTTAAATGAGGCCGGAACAACAAAAAACAATTCCAGAAAATCCCCACATGCATTTAGCATTTTAATGCAAACACAATTTTAAACATTTTAATTGTTGTTATCATGATGCGGATGACATATGCAAGTTTTAAGCAATTTTATGAAAATGTTGACATGAGCAAGATACGAGGCATTTGTCACCGTGGCGGAAAGAAGGGGTGTCATGGCAACATATCCGAAAATGATGCCACGGCAACATATCGGTTCCGGTAGCTCATGGAGATAGCGGTGCAAAAGGAAGCGTGCGGATGTGCGGAACGTGCTACAGATGGTGGTGTGCTCCCGACTACCGGGTTCCCACGGGTTAGTGGCATGGAAACGAGTGACAATTCGGACACGGTGCAAACGGTACATCTCATACAACACATGCATTCGGTCCACGGGTGATCGTCTCTTTGGTTATACCTTTGAAGCGTGCATTTTCAGAGCAGTTCGGGTTCGGTATGATGTAGAGGAAGTAGTCGTTCACGGGTCGTCGTGGAAAGTAGTTGTTCACGTGGCGACGGTAATGGAAGTAGACGGTCACGGGTCATCGTGGGAAGTAGTCGTACACGGCGTCGGTAGTTGTACACGTTCGGAGAGGAACTTGTCGCATCCAAGTCCTTCGGGATTCCTTGTTGTGGTGCGGTACTTGGCGATTCTAGGATGTAGAGGTACACTTGTCGTAGACGTCCAGTGCATCCGTAGAGGTACTTGGCGCTCGGTGCGGTACTTGCGGTCTTGGTCGGGGCAGCACACCATAGTCGAACTTGAGGCGATCTTGGCGGGATCCAAGACACAACATCACAAAAGGCTTCGGATGACAGTGTTTAGAAGGACAGAACGAACTGGTAGCATGCGCCGGCAGCGGGGCTTGCGGACATGGTGCCCTTAGTAGCAGTGGGGGGTTTAGGCCATGGGAAGGCAGGACCAACAAGAGCAAGGATCAACTGGAGCTGCTGCTCGCAGGATGGAGCTCGAGGCGCGGCGGAGCTCCTGGTGGTCGCCACCGGCGAAGGAGGCGGCAAGGGGCGTGCGGGTGAGGAGCAGCACGGCAGCTGTGGGGCAAGCACAGAGGAGGCAGAGGCGAGGCAAGGCGTCGGAGGAAGCTTGCGAGGGGCCATGGCGAGGAGGCAGAAGGTTGGCAGCACGCGGCGACGGGGATGGAGAAGGCGCGCTGGACGAGGGGTCGAGCTCGGGAAGGAGGACGAGCGTTGCAGGCTCGTGAAGACCATGGCGACGCCGTTGCCGGCGGTGTCCTTGGTGCGGAGCAGGGTCGAGGCAGGGGCACGGGGCCTGAACGGCCTCATGCGCAGCGGAGGGAGGAGGCGACGAGGGAAGGTGCGGAGGAGGAGAGGGGCCGGCAAGGTGAAAGAGCCAGGGACGGCACGGAGGAAGACTCGCCGGCCAGCGAGGTCGATGGCGGCTGGAGGAGCTAGCTGACTGCGGCGGATCGGGCGAGGCACGAGCATGCGTAGGTGGTGGGGGCGCACTGTAGGGAACGAGGGCGAGGGAGATGGGGATCGAGGAGAGAAGTGGGATCAGGCTAGGGTTAGCGAGGGTTAGAGGCTGGGCTGGCCTTCGATCGCCTGGAGGCCCAGCTTGACCTTGGGGCAACTTCGGATGGAAGGGAAAGGCTAGGAGGCCTGCTTGGCTGGCCAAAAGAAAGAAAAGGGGTTTCTTTTCCATATTTCAGAAAAAGAAAAGAGCCAAGGGATTTATTTGGAGGTTCAATTAAACCTGAAGTTAACTGAAATGGCATGTGACTACTTTGAAATAATTTCAAAGCTCCACAACTAGATTTGGAGCAAGGGGAGAAGGATGGAGGATTTAAATAATTTAGAGACGAGAGGAGTTTCAAATGCAAGTGTGTCATGGTCAATTCCAAATTAATGGAATATTTACTATAGCTCCCTAATAAATAGTAGGAGACTTTGAATATGTTTTAAAGAGAAATCACCATGTGCATTTCCCTCAATTTAAATGGATCAAAGATCCACACGATTTATTTATTTGAGTTTTTAAAAAGGGAATGCATGACATGATGCAATGCAAATGATGCAACGATGAATGCAACAAACAAAACAAATTACACGACGAAAGTGGGAAAACATGAAAGGCATCTGGAGCGCTGGTCTTGGGGCGTTACAGCCCACCACACCTATAATGATACCGGGTTTTGTCACAATTATCGTCATAGAAGTGTCATATGTATGACAGGAAAAAAATTCGTTCGGCCCAAAATGTCATGGATGTGTCTTTTTTTAGTGAAAAGGAGGGACTACAAGTTGCAGGTGGAGTCATATGGAGTCTTGTAGTAGTAGCAGTGCTCACGGAATAAGCTCAAGTCCAATGTACATGGAAGTTTCACGCATGGACAAATTCAAGGTGGTGGAGAATATTCGCCAAGGTGGAGTTTGTTAGAGTTGTGTCGAATATTGTGTACAAGGTTGGTTACAGTTGGACTTGTAGTTGTATTGTGTTTAGATAGGATATGGAGTCATGTCCAAGTAGGACACTTGTATCCTAGGCCTCTCATATATAGTGGGGGTAGACACACGATGTAAGCTATGCCAACATAATAGCACGGGAACGCAGGGGAAGCCGGCGGCATGTGCCGGTGTCCAGGGCGACCGGGTGTGGTATTATAGCGGTGCAATGGGGAGGAGCGGCCCATAGTCAGGCCCCGGGGATGTAGCCAATTGGTGAACCTCATTAACAAATCTCAGTGTCGTGCTCGTGTGATTGCTTGGTCCTTGGATGATTGACGGTATGGCCTCGGATTTATTCTAACAGTCCTCATCTTCCATACCACATACCAGACAACCACTCACAGGCTCAAGGCCAATTTTGTCCTTATTCTTCCATGCCGCCGCATGAATAGTGACGTCGAGGGCGTCGACTTTGTGTCGAGAGGTTCCGGACAATGGTGAGAAAGGGGCCTCAGCCAGAAGCAGTCGCTTCGCTCGCTTTGGACGTCGTGGCTCGAGTGTGGAAATATGGAGGATGTCGCTCCGATTTGGAGGCTGTGTATATTTACACAACACTTTTCACATATTGTTGAACAACGATTTTAGTGTTCGGTTGTCTAAATATGCTTTCCACATTCGTTTCCACACTCTAGTAGAGATGCTCTGAGAGTGTGTGCAACGTCGGATATGTCTAAGAAATTACTGGAGTCAGGGTCTATGGAAACTTATTGTGCTCTACTATAGGATCGAAAGTATGTCTAGAGGGGGGGGGTGATTAGACTACTTTACTTAATAAAAATCTAGCCTTTTCCCAGTTTTAGTTCTTGGCAGATTTTAGCAACTTAGCACAAGTCAAGCAATCAACCTACACATGCAATTCTAAGAGTATAGCAGCGGAATGTAAAACAATTGCATATGAAGGTAAAGGGAGGAGTTTGAGGGCGCAAACGCAATGTTGACACGGAGATTTTTTAGCCGTGGTTCCGATAGGTGGTTCTATTGTACATCCACGTTGATGGAGACTTCAACCCACGAAGGGTAACAGTTGCGCGAGTCCACGGAGGGCTCCACCCATGAAGAAGCAACCCTGTCTATCCCACCATGGTCGTCGCCCACGAAGGACTTGCCTCACTAGGGTAGATCTTCACGAAGTAGGCGATCTCCTTGCCCTTACAAACTCCTTGGTTCAACTCCACAATCTTGTCGGAGGCTCCCAAGTGACACCTAGCCAATCTAGGAGACACCACCCTCCAAGAAGTAACAGATGGTGTGTTGATGATGAACTCCTTGCTCTTGTGCTTCAAATGATAGTCTCCCCAACACGCAACTCTCTCTCACAGGATTTAGATTTGGTGGAAAGAATATTTGAGTGGAAATCAACTTGGGGAAGGCTAGAGATCAAGATTTATGTGGTAGGAATGGAACATCTTGACCTCAACACAAGTGTAGGTGGTTCTCTTTCAGAAAATGTATGTTGGGAGTGTAGGCATGTTCTGATGGATCTCTCCACGAATGAAGAGTGGGTGGAGGGGTATATATAGCCTCCACACAAAATCTAATCATTACCCACAACTTACCAAACTCGGTGGGACCGAATCTTGAAACTCGGTCGGACCGATTTAGTAAACAATGTGACCGTTAGGATTTTTGGTGGGACCGACATGTCATCTTGGTGGGACCGATATGGTTAGGGTTAGGGCATAACGTTATCTCGGTGAGACCGATTACACAAACTCGGTGAGACCGATTTTGCTAATGGACACATAGAGGGTTGGTCAGGCAAACTCGGTGGGACCGATTCGCTCATCTCGGTTGGACTGAAATGTTACGAGAGGGAAATAGTGAGTTTGCATTGCAATCTCGGTGGGACCGATCGCTCATCTTGGTTTTACGAAACGTTACGAAGGGAAACAGAGAGGTTGCAATCCCATCTCGGTGAGACCGAAAAGACTAGGGTTTGTGCAGTGGCTATGTCAACAGAACTCGATGGCGCCGGATAGATGGTTTCGGTGGGGCCGAGTTTGACTTTTGGTTTGGGACATATGTGGATGTGAGAAACTAGTTGAGGGCTTTGGAGCATATCACTGAGCATTTTGAGCAAGAAACTCATTAAGCAACACCTCATCCCTCCTTGATAGTATTGGCCTTTCCTATAGACTCAATGTGATCTTGGATCACTAAAATAGAAAATGTAGAGTCTTGTGCTTTGAGCTTGAGCCAATACTTTTGTCCATAGCATTTTGAGGGATCCACTTTTCTCATCCATGCCATGCCAATCATTGAGCTTTCCTGAAATATTTATCTTGAAATAGCATTAGTTCAATGAGCTATATGTTGTTAGGAATTACCAAAACCACCCAGGGATAGTTGCACTTTCATGTACCGTTTAGGCACTCAGTATGTGCGCATTGTTGCGTTCCTATTGGAGAGAGGGACTCCACTAGGTAGCTGAGCCTTCTCGAGTTCGCCCCCAGTTTAGAGGAATGCAAATGCTCAATCAAACGCTCTTGAACGATACAAATAAAATAAAAACACATGCATGTTTGAACAATATATGAGTCATAATTTATTTTATTTACTTATTTTATGTTGCACCACAAATGCGATCTTCTCAATGGAGGTCAGCCCTCTTTCAGATAACAAGTTAACAGAATGTTCACTCGACACACTCGGTGTGCAAGATTACATGCATCAGTAGAAGCTTACACCCGGCCGACAGACGATATGATACAGTAGGGCAAACATATATATAGCCAGCATGCACAGTCCGGCGCTGCCACTCCCGCCCGAGCACGACATGAGGACATATCCTTTCCTTCCTCCCTCAATCTGAGCTCCATGAGTTCCTCAATGTCGGACCACCCGTCGTAATCGACCGAGACGGTCACATGGTCGACGTGTTAGCCATAATCTTGTATGCAAGTTGTTAGGTGGTTGTTACCTAATGGCTGGGTCAAGTGTGGCCGTCCAGAGAGTGGCTCACATGCGGCACCCTGTATGTACTTAGTGGTTGCTCGGCTGTGCATGGTATCTCGTGTGGGTGTGCCCGTGGTGGTTTCGGGGCTCCTGACGACATCGTGAGTGAGGGAGTCCTGGACTATGGGGTCCTTGGGTGTCTGAACTATGCGATATGGGCTGGACTGATGGGCTGTGAAGATACAAGGTAGAAGGCCTTCCCCCATGTCCAGATGGGACTCTCCTTTGCTTGGATGGCAAGCTTGACGTCCGGATGTGTAGTTTCCTTTCTCTGTAAACCGACTCTGTACAACCCTAGGCCCTCCAATGTCTATATAAACCGGAGGGGTTAGTCCGTAGAGGCAATCTCAACAATACAGGCTAGACATCTAGGGTTTAGCCATTACGATCTTGAGGCAGATCAACTCTTGTAACCCCTATACTCATCAAAGTCAATCAAGCAGGAAGTAGGGTATTGCCTCCATTAAGAGGGCCCGAACCTGGGTAAACATTGTGTCCCCCGCCTCCTGTTACCTTTGATCCTCAGATGCACAGTTTGGGACCCCCTACCCGAGATCAGCCAATTTTGACACCAACATTGGTGCTTTCATTGAGAGTTCCACTGTGTCATCGGCAGAAGGATAGATGGCTTGTTTGATCATCAAAACGATGCTGTTTCCGGGGAGACTTTCCTCCCTGGTCAACTTTTTTATTCGGTGGCTTTGCTTTGCACGCCGATTCAGTTGGTCGCCCTGAGCAGATCAACAGCTACACCCCCGGTCATCAGATCAGATTCGGGAGCCTGAATTACGTCGCTCATATCCAAGGAGACTTGATCTTCGAAGGGTTCACGACCTCGACCACTATTCCTCGTCTCCAAGAAGGCAACCCATCGGATCCGTCATCAGACGCCACTCATAGGCCAACTACTATCCCTGCCCTAGCCTCACCTCATCCGAAGATAGGATCTTAAATCCCATCAGACCGTCTCCTTCCATGGAGCCCTTTGTCAAAGACCTACAGGCGGCGGTATGTTCGGCGAGCCTGGAATCAAGCAGGACCCTCCTTGTCATCGAGGAGCCGAATTCGTCTCTGGATTCCAACCCTGAACTCTTAAGATCTGCGTCTGGTGAACACAACCTGGTAGAATCTGCCTTGCCCAGCCCCGTAGGTCCTTGGCTCCCCGTCCGGCCCACACTCTTAAGCGGGGCCTTGGACCTAATGCGATCTCTCGCCATCACAGAGGGATCACCTCCGAATCATGCACAGTACAAACTAGAGGCTGAGTGCGGGGAATTTTACGTCCCACCCACCACCCACTTGATAGCCACTATCGAGGATTTAACCGACATGCTCGACTATGCCTTCGAAGACATCGAAGGTATGGACGACGATGCCGGAGACAAACAAGGCCAAGACCCACCGTTTATCGGACGTTGGACGACCACTTCCACATACGACGTGTCTATGGTGGATACACCCAAAGAGGATGATGGCGAAGGCAGGAAAGATCCGGTTGAGGACAGGCCTGCTGAGGCACCACCAAAGCGTCGACGCCAGTGGCGCCACTCAAAATCACGTCGCGACAAATACAGCAATACCGGCATAGGATACAATAACACTCCGAAGAACGTCGAAGACCCCGAAGCCCCCGTTGAGCCCACATCCGAACATGACGATTGGGAGGAGGGGCAAGTCGACTCCGACGATCCAGTCAGGAACGACGATTCAGAAGATAGTAAGTATCTACCAGTCTTCGAGGATGAGGTGAGCCTCAGCGACAAAGACTTCATCATGCCAGAGGAACCCCTCGAGCAAGAGCGCTTCAAGCGCCAGGTAATCACAATAGCGAGAAGCCTAAAAAAGAAGCAGCAGCGGCTTCAAGCCGAACAGGATACACTCAACGACAAATGGACTAAAGTTCTGGCAGCCGAAGAATACGGCCTCGAACGCCAAATAAAGAGATACTTGAAGCACAAGCTACTACCACAATTTGACGATGAGGCCCTTGAGCCAATACCGCCAAAGTATACAGCTGCTGACGAACCTGACCGACCACCACATGGGCGGGATAGGGCGGCTACTTACGCTGAACACTAGCCCGCACCACCCCGCCGTAGAGGCGAGGTAGCAGCTTCGGGCTACACCTACGACCGATGCAAAGACCTGGACAATAGAGCCGGTCAGACCAGATCAATCAATGGATCAAGGGGGCGTGCTCCAACACGAGAGGGCAGCCATCAGGCCCGACGCGACCAACATAACCTCACCCGGGCTGAAAACCAAACACGGATGCCGTCCGAACTCCACCATGACATCGCCCAATATAGAGGCGCCGCACATCCCTTATGCTTCACTGATGAAGTAAGGGAGTACCAGTTCCTAGAAGGGTTTAAACCCGTTAACATTGAATAATACGATGGAACGATAGATCCCGCGGTATGGATCAAAGATTTTCTTCTCCATATCCACATGGATCGCGGTGACGATCTCCATGCAATCAAGTACCTCCCGCTAAAACTAAAGGGACCATCTCGGCATTGGCTAAATAGCCTCCCAGAAAACTCCATTGGCAGTTGGGAAGATTTGGAGGATGCCTTTCGAGAGAATTTCCAAGGTACCTATGTCCAGCCTCCAGACGCCGATGACCTAAGTCATATAGTCCAGCAACCCGGAGAGTCAGCCCGCAAACTCTGGACTAGGTTCTTAATTAAAAACAACCAAATTGTCGGTTGTCCGGACGCGAAGCCTGATGAGGATATAGACCTGGGGTAGGGTCATGGGCCTGACCTATACGTCCTACCCAAGGTCACTACCCAAGAAGGGAAGAAGGTCAAGAGACTCTGTGAAACCCCCGGTCAAAGGTGTCGAGTGAAAGCCACTCGACGCCATGTCACTCGGGAGTCTCCCTCCCTACCGTCACTCGACTAACAAGAGAATCACTCGACCCCCCGAAGACCAGGAGTCACTCAGCATACAATGGTCGCGCATTCACTCCGTAGTCTTTAAGGCCATTAATAGCACTTAAGGCTGGCGTTACCAGTAACGCCAGCACTTTATGTACATTTAGTCTCGTGTAATGGAGGGCGGGAGAGGTCCTGGCAAACTCTATATAAGCCACCCTCCTCCTCTGGCACAAGGGTTCGCACCCCTTGTAATATCACTCAAATAATCCAATCGACCGCCTCCGGGCACCGAGACATAGGGTTGTTACTTCCACCGAGAAGGGCCTGAACTCATAAACTCCATGTGTACACCTTCGCCATAGCTAAGATCTTGCCTCTCCATACCTACCCCCCTTTCTACTCTCAGACTTAGAACCACGACAGTTGGCGCCCACCTTGGGGCAGGTGTCTTAGCGACTTATTGGTGAAGTTGCAAGTTTTTTCTGATCATCATCATGGTTTCCGGCGGTGAGATGGTTGAGGGCCGCGAGATCCGTCTCGGCGCGCTCATTTTTGTCACCGACGACTCGGCGTGGCTTCAGGAAGCTCCGGTCGATGTTGAGGCGCTCCCCGTCCAAGGGGCGACACACTTCCGCGCGTGCGTTCGTGGCGTCCTTCTTCGGCAGCCGTCGACCCAGTATCAGTCGGCTCCGATGACATCTTCCCTCCCCGCTGTTCGCCGCCGCAAGTGATCCGGTCGGTCGCGGCTTCAGCGGTGGGTGAAGAATGCGGTGGCTCAGCGTTCGGCCACTCATCAAGTCGCAGCAATCGAGCCCGACGAAACTCTCCACGGCCTGTTCGATCTGTCGACTGGCTCCGCGGAGACGGCGTCTGAGTGCGATAGAAGTGATCCTGCGGCTGATGTCCTGATGGTCGATGGTCCGCGTGGCCCACCTGGCTTTCGCCGCGAGGACGTCAAAGATGCTGGCGGTGATCCATCACGGGTCCACGAGGAGTATCATCCCGAACCTCTCTGTTCGCAGAAGAGACAGGATCTTCGTCGTTGCAACATGGACGCACTTCACACACCCATCGTTGGAGAAACTCCCGAGGCTCGGGCCTTAGAGGAGGCGCGCTTGGCTAATTTGGCTAAGCGCACTCGACTGGAGAACTTGCAGTGCGCTCTCGACGAGCGAGCTCGGGAGCGAGTCCCTGAGTCCAGTCGACGACAGCTTTTCCCGCCTCCACCTAAGGTATACCGTACTCCAATTCAGAACCTCACTGCTGCGGCCCGAATTGCAGAGTCGATTAAACCTTCCCAGTCAGAGGCTGGCCGAGGGTTGGAGCAGATCCGGCCTTGCTCCGAGCAGCAGGAGAGCAGAATTCTATGGTGTCTCAGCCGCGGAATAGGATACACAACAGATCCGTGGCAGCGGATACAGTTCAGTCGGCCCATAGCCCAAGATCGCCCCCGCGGCGTGAAGGCTGTGGGTAGTACGATCGTCAGTTCGACCGCGACAATCGTCATCGAGTGCCAACGCCTCCTCCGAGGAGTGCGTCGTACGTGCCTCGACAGAATGATGACAGACGCCGTCACAGGGACAAGCACAGAGCTCCAGTCGACCCAAGAGAGCCGGGCTTTGATGCGAGATCCATTCTCGTCCAAGTCCTGGTCGACCGGAATAGAGCGCACAGAGAAGACCTGGGCAGAGATTGTCCGAGTGGCAGCAGATTACATGTTTCAGGCCCAAAGTGTTTCATCAGAGCCATCAGGGAAGTAGTGATTCCTCCCAACTTCAGATTGGCAACAGGAGTCAGTAAGTTCACTGGAGAATCCAGGCCTGAAACTTGGCTTGAGGATTACCGAGTGGCTGTGCAAATTGGAGGCGGAAACGATGAGATAGCAATGAAGCATCTCCCTCTTATGTTGGAAGCGTCAGCCCAAGCGTGGTTGACTCAGTTGGCCCCGGATAGTATACATAGTTGGGAAGAGCTATCTCGGGTTTTCGTAAGAACCTTTGAGGGCACGTGCAAGTGGCCAGCAGGGCTTCCCGAGTTGCAGCATTGTGTGCAGAAGCCGAATGAGACTTTGAGGGAATTCATTCAGAGGTGGACCACTTTGCATCACACCGTTGAGAATGTATCAGAGCATCAGGCAGTGTGCGCTTTCAAGGAAGGCGTCAAGTATCGAGAGTTGGTTCTGAAGTTTGGCGGACTGGGGATATGACTCTGACCCGGATGATGGAGATAGCCACCTGGTATGCTAACGGAGAAGAAGAGGATCGACTCCGTAGCGGGAAGAGTAAACCAGTCGGCCAAGAGGCCGGTGGAGGTGGTTCCAGTCGGAAACAAAAGCGTAAAGCTGAGCCAGCAGCACCCGGTGAGATTGCAGCAGTGGCTCAAGGAAAGTTTAAGGGAAAACCTAAGGGGCCCTGGCCCCCCAAGAAGGTAAAGGATCAACACGGAAATGATGTACTGGATTTGCCGTATCACATCCACATGAAGAAAGATGAAGAAGGTAATCTGATTTACCCAAAGCATACCACTCGGCAATATCGACTCTTGATCCAAGAGTTCTGGGAGAAACAGCCCAATGAGAAGGAGAAAGAGTCGGACAGAGATGAGGAAGAGGAAGAAGATGATGGTTACCCCAAGGTCAATTCCACTCTCATGATTTTTGCTGATGTGGAGAGCAAGAGTCGGTTGAAGGTTATCAACAGAGAGGTGAATATGGTTGCTCCGGCGACAACGGCCACGTACCTGAAATGATCCCAGATAGCCATCACATTCGACCAGTCAGACCATCCTGCTCGCGTAGTCACCTCTAGGAGGCAAGCGCTGGTGGTCGACTCGGTGGTCGGCGGCACTCGACTGACTAAAGTGCTGATGGATTGTGGTAGCGGTCTGAATATCATGTATGCTGAAACCTTGAAGGGGATGGGCATCCCGATGTCCAAGCTTAGCGAGAGCAATATGATCTTTCACGGTGTTATCCCCAGAAAGAAAGCCGAATCACTCGGCCAGATCACTCTCGACGTGGTTTTCGGTGATTCCAAGCATTATTGTAAAGAAAAGTTGACATTTGAAGTCGTGGATTTCCAGAGTGCTTATCACGCCATCCCGGGGAGGCCAGCATACGCACGTTTCATGGCTCGACCGTGCTATGTGTACCTCAAGCTGAAGATGCCTGGTCCCAAAGGCGTGATCACAGTCACTGGCAATCGGCAAAAAGCAGAAGAATGTTTCCAGAAAGGTTCCAAAATCGCCGATGCATAGATGGCGGCGGTTGAGGTCCAGGAGTATCAGAAGAGTGTAGATCCGAGTGATTTGCTCCGAGCCAAGAAGCCTGCTACAGACTCTGCATTTCAGTCGACTGGTGAAACGAAACCGATTCACATTCACCCAACCGACCCCAATGCTGCCCCGACTGATATATCAACAACACTCGACAGCAAATAGGAAGAAGCGCTCATCCAGTTCCTCCGTGAGAACTAGGACATCTTCACATGGAAACCCTCTGACATGCCAGGTGTACCCAGAGAACTGGCTGAGCACCGTTTGCGCGTCGACCCCAAGGTAAAACCCGTCAAAGAGCACCTTCAGCGGTCCGCCGTTCAGAAGAGAAAAGCAATCAACGAAGAAGTGGCTCGACTATTGGCAGCAGAATTCATCCGTGAAATCTACCACTCCGAGTGGCTTGCCAATGTCGTCATGGTCCCCAAGAAGGACGATTCACTTTGCATGTGCATTGATTTCAAGCATATCAATCGGGCCTGCCCGAAAGATCACTTCCCTCTCCCCCGTATCGATCAGATTGTTGACTCGACTGTGGGGTGTGAGTGCCTGTCTTTCCTAGATGCGTATTTTGGGTATCATCAGATCCGACTGTATGGCCCCGATGAAATAAAAACAGCTTTCATCACCCCATTCGGGTGTTTTTGCTATGTCACCATGCCATTAGGTCTTAAAAATGCCGGAGCCACGTTCATGAGAATGATCCAGAAGTGCCTGCTCACCCAAATCAGTCGGAATGTGGAGGCGTACATGGATGACATCGTGGTCAAGTCTTGCAAAGGTTCCGACCTTTTGACCGACCTTGCAGAAACCTTTGCCAACCTAAGAAGGTACGATATCAAGCTTAATCCGTCAAAGTGCACATTCGGAGTTCCAGGAGGAAAGTTGCTCGGTTTTCTCGTTTCTGAACGAGGGATCAATGCCAATCCAGAAAAAGTTGATACCATCCTCCGAATGAAACGCCCCGTGCGAGTGCATGACGTTCAGAAGCTGACTGGTTGTTTGGCCGCCTTGAGTCGATTCATTTCTCGTCTCGGTGAAAAGGCCTTGCCTCTTTACTGATTGATGAAGAAATCTGATAAGTTCGAGTGGTCTGAAGAAGCTAATGCAGTGTTTGCAGAGCTCAAAGCCCTGCTTTCCACCCAGACGGTGCTCGCTGCGCCAATCAGCAAAGAGCCTTTACTGCTTTACATTGCAGCCACTGGACAAGTTGTCAGTACAATACTCACGATCGAGCGAGAAGAGGAAGGAAAAGCTTACAAGGTTCAACGCCCAGTTTATTATCTCTCTGAAGTTTTGACTCCGTCCAAGCAACAATATCCTCATTATCAGAAGCTTGTCTATGGAATCTACATGACCATGAAGAAGGTTGCACATTACTTCTCTGATCACTCTATTACAGTCGTCAGCGACGCACTGTTGTCTGAGATTCTGAATAACAGAGATGCAACTGCGAGTAGCAAAATGGGCAATTGAACTCCTTCCACTGGACATCAAGTTTGAGGCAAAGAAAGCTATCAAGTCCCAAGCAATCGCGGATTTCCTTGCCGAGTGGGTTGAGCAGCAACTACCGACTCAAGTTCACTCGGAACATTGGACTATGTTCTTCGATGGATCCAAGATGCTAAACGGATCGGGTGCTGGAGTAGTATTGGTATCCCCTCGTGGAGACAAGCTTAACTATGTTCTCCAGATCCATTTTGATTCTTCCAACAACGAAGCAGAATACGAAGCACTTTTATATGGGTTGCGTATGGCCATTTCACTCGGCGTCCGTCGCCTCATGGTATACGACGACTCAGATTTGGTGGTTAATCAGGTGATGAAGGAATGGGATGTCAGAAGTCCTACCATGATTGGTTACTGCAATGCTGTTAGGAAGTTGGAAAAGAAGTTTGAAGGGTTGGAACTTCACCATGTACCCCGATTGAAAAATCAAGCTGCAGATGAGTGGGCGAAAATAGGTTCAAAGAGAGAGGCCATTCCCCGCAATGTGTTTTTGGAACATATTCATTCACCTTCGGTTCAGGAGGATCCCTTCACAGAAGAGTCGACACAGCCCAAGAGTGCCACATATCCGACTGAAGTTGAAATCCCAGCCATGGAGGTTCTGGTCATCACTCCCGACTGGACAGTGTCGTGCATTGCATACATTCTTAGGAAAGAACTTCCGGAGGATGAAGAAGAGGCTCGACATATCATCCGGCGTTCTAAGGCCTTTACTATGATAAAGGGGCATTAGTTCAGAGAAAGTGCAACTGGAGTTTGCCAGAAATGCATCACGCCAGAGGAAGGTCGAGTGATCCTCAATGATGTTCACTCGGGGACCTGTGGTCATCATGCATCCTCTCGGACCATCGTGGCCAAAGCCTATCGAGCCGGATTTTACTGGCCGCGGGCCAATGAGATGGCTAAGGAGATAGTGGACAAGTGTGAAGGCTGTCAATTTTATTCCAACATGTCTCATAAACCTGCGTCAGATCTGAAAACAATTCCACTCATCAGGCCTTTCGGCGTCTGGGGACTGGACATGGTTGGACCTCTCAGGACGGGCAGGAGTGGATTTACTCATGTGTTGGTAGCAGTCGACAAGTTCACCAAATGGATCAAAGCCAATCCCATCAAAAGCCTTGAAGTAAGCACGGCTGTGAGTTTCATCAGAGAACTTATATTCAGATATGGCGCCCCACACAGCATCATCACGGATAACGGCTCGAACTTCAATTCTGAGGAATTCAAAGCCTTTTGTGCCTCCCAAGGCACGAGAGTCGACTACGCTTCAGTCGCTCATCCTCAGTCGAATGGGCAGGCTGAGCGGGCAAATGGATTGATTCTCAAAGGATTGAAACCTCGGTTGATGCGTGACCTGAAACATGCAGCAGGGGCTTGGGTCGACGAGCTCCCATCTGTACTTTGGGGGTTGAGGACAACCCCTAGCCGGTCGACTGGAAGGACTCCATTCTTCTTAGTCTACGGGGCTGAAGCCGTGCTCCACAGTGCTTTGCTCCACAATGCACCTCGAGTTGAGCTCTTCTCAGAAGAAGAAGCAGAACAGGCTCGGCAAGATGCAGTCGATGTCCTAGAAGAAGAAAGAGAGATGGCTCTGGTCCGGTCGACCATTTACCAACAAGACTTGCGTCAATTTCATGCCAGAAATGTGAGGGGTCTGGCATTTCAAGAAAGAGACCTGGTTCTTCGAGTGGACCAGCAGAGGCCTCACAAGCTCGGTCCAGCTTGGGAAGGTCCTTTCGTCGTCACCAAGGTGCTCCACAACGGAGCGTACCGTCTCTTCAACATCGAACATAATAAAGATGAGCCACGCGCCTGGAATGCGGATTTGCTCCGCCGTTTTTACTCTTAAATATCTAGACTGATGAGATGTAATAAGAAATACTTCTTAGTTTGGTTATCAAAAGACATAATTTACTTTCTTCCGAATGATTGTTGTTTATTTCTTTTGTACTTACCACCTTAGCTGCGGCCCAGTGCTCGCCTAAGTGATAAAAATTCTACCGAGTGGTGATTTCGCCTCCCACTCGGGGGCTTAGCTGCGGCTCAGTGCTCGCCTAAGTGATAAAAATCCTACCGAGTGGTGAGTCCACCTCCCACTCGGGGGCTTAGCTGCGGCCCAGTGCTCGCCTAAGTGATAAAAAATCCTACCGAGTGGTGAGTCCGCCTCCCACTCGGAGGCTTAGCTGCAGCCCACCGCTCGCCTAAGTGATAAAAAATCCTACCAAGTGGTGAGTCCGCCTCCCACTCGGGGGCTTAGCTGCGGCCCAGTGCTCACCTAAGTGATAAAAAATCCTACCGAGTGGTGAGTCCGCCTCCCACTCGGAGGCTTAGCTGTAGCCCAGTGCTCGCCTAAGTGATAAAAAATCCTACCGAGTGGTGAGTCCGCCTCCCACTCGGGGGCTTAGCTGCGGCCCAGTGCTCGCCTAAGTGATAAAAAATCCTACCGAGTGGTGAGTCCGCCTCCCGCTCGGAGGCTTAGCTGCAGCCCAGTGCTCACCTAAGTGATAAAAAATCCTACCGAGTGGTGAGTCCGCCTCCCACTCGGGGGCTTAGCTGCGGCCTAGTGCTCGCCTAAGTGATAAAAAATCCTACCGAGTGGTAAGTCCGCCTCCCACTCGGGGGCTTAGTTGCAGCCCAGTGCTCGCCTAAGTGATGAAAATCCTACCGAGTGGAGAGCAACCCTCCCACTCGGGGGCTTAGCTGCAGTCCAATACTCACCTAAGTTTATAAAATCCTACCGAGTGGAGAGCAACCCTCCCACTCGGGGGCTTAGCTGCAGTCCAGTACTCGCCTAAGTTTATAAAATCCTACCGAGTGGCGAGCAATCCTCCCGCTCGGGGGGCTTAGCTGCAGTCCAGCACTCGCCTAAGTGATGAAAATCCTACCAAGTGACGAGCGATCCTCCCACTTGGGAGCTTAGCTGCAGCCCAGTGCTCGCCAATGTTTGAAAAGTCCTACCAAGTGGTGAGCAACCCTCCCAATTGGGGGCTTAGCTGCAGCCCAGTGCTCGCCTAGGTTTGAAAAATCCTACCAAGTGGTGAGCAACCCTCCCACTTGGGGGCTTAGCTGTAGCCCAGTGCTCGCGTAAGTTTGAAAATTCCTACCAAGCGGTGAGCAATCCTCCCGCTCGGAGGCTTCACTACAGTCCAGCACTCACCAACGTCAAGACCATTGCTGAGTGCCTTGCTGATGAGCTGATCAATGCTACTCAAGGATCGCCTGATCGGTCGACTGGAACATCAAGACCATTGTTGAGTGCCTTGCTGATGAGATGATCAATGCTACTCAAGGATCGCCCAATCGGCTGACAGGAACGTCAAGACCATTGCTAAGTGCCTTGCTGATGAGTTGATCAATACTACTCAAGGATCACCCTATCAGTCGACTGGAACGTTAAGACCATTGCTGAGTGCCTTGCTGATGAGCTGATCAATGCTACTCAAGGATCACCCGATCGGTCGATTGGAACGTCAAGACCATTGATGAGTGCCTTGCTGATGAGATGATCAATGCTACTCAAGGATCGCCCGATCGGTCGACTGGAACGTCAAGGCCATTGCTGAGTGCCTTACTGATGAGCTGATCAATGTTGCTCAAGGATCGCCCGACCGATCAACTGGCCATTCTCCTCCAGAAGCTGCATCAAGTAAACAAACGACGGTCCGAAAGGAAAATGAATTTCGTTCGAAGACAGATGCAATATATGAGAAGATAATCCAAAGTTCCTTAACCGCAGAATAAAGTGCTCGGGCACCAGGCCCGAAGGAGTTTTAATGGTTACAAATTCACTCGGCATTCCGAGGCAAATAAATGTGAGGCATAATATTTTTTAATCACTAGGCGGGAGAAGGACTGGCCGGGTCGCAGAAGCTGTCGAGGTCGATGCTGTCGGCGATGCGAGTGGCTGCCTCGAGGAAGGTGTCCATGAAGTCCTGGAAGGAGCACTTCTTAGTGTTTTCCACTTTGAAAGCCGCCAACTTGTCTTCCTTAGCCTCCTTGTAGTGCACTCGGACCAAAGACAAGGCGACATCGGCACCATAGCGGGCGGAAGATTTCTTCCACTCTTGCACTCGGCCTGGAATCTGATTTAGCCGAGTCATCAAGGAGTCGAGGTCTTGAGACATTTCCGCCCGAGGCCAGAGTTCAGCATCCACTTGGGCCATCGCCACCTTCATCCAAGCAAGATAAGCCACCGCACCACCTAAGCATGACTCCAATCGAAGCAGATTCATTGCGGTGTCATCTTTCATAGGACAGTTGATGGGGTCGAGACCCGTCTCCACCCGCCCAGTTTCAGCCTCAAAGTCCTGACACAGTTATGTCCCATTGCAAAGAGTGATGAGTCGATGGCGTGACAACAAAGTTCAATCGGCAACAAATTAATCACAGCCGACTGATCATACCTTCAAGCTTCAGAAAAAGTTTGGCGGCGAGTTGCTCCAGATAGGACTCTAGCTTGTCTGTCTTGGTCTTGAGGCCGCCAACTTCAGTGGTCAGATTCTCCTTGTCCTTCTTCAGTTGCTCGACTTCTCGATTAGCGTCTGAGATGGCAGTCTTCAGCTTCGCGTTCTCCTCCTCCAATTTGCTGACCGAAGCCAGCTTCTGGTCCGCAAGCGTTGTCTTCTCACGTGCTTCCTTCTGAGCGGCTGCCAGATCCAGATCCTTCTGCTCCAAAGCTTCATTCATCCTCTCTAAAGAAACAACACTCTTCAGACGAGACTGAAGTTGACAATTTTCACTATGCACATCTGCTTGTGTGAAATCACTCGGTTCAAAGAGACTGAAAATAAACCAGTGCAAAGTGTGAAGCTACAAAACAGACAAAATGGTCGAGTGATCACCTCCCATGATGGCCGTTTTTTCTTGGGCAGTCTTCAGATTCTTCTTCGCAAGTTCAAGGTCAAGTTCAACACTGATATGCTTCTTCTTTAACTCGGTGAGCCGAGCCCCAAGATCACAAGACCTCTGCAGCCAGAAAGACAGACATGTCGGTCGACAGATACAAGCAACAGCGAAGGAAAAGAGTTACTCTAAGACTACTGCCGAATCAAATATTCAACAGTAGTCTCGAGGACTACACCCAGTGGGTGCACTTAGCGTGCCCCCACTGGATCAGATCAATACTCAGCATGAGTTCAAAAAAAAGAGAGAGAGATACATCATTAGACCTCAGACGACTACCAGCAGCCGACCGTAGTCTCGAGGACTACACCTAGTGGGTGCACTCGACGTGCCCCCACTGACTCAAAAAGTGCAGAGTTGAAGATTTCTTGAGTTCTATACGAAGGAACACCCAGTGGGTGATCAGATATAAAGCAACATTCGAAAGTTCAGTCAGAATTTTGCTGACCTAAACATTGGTCTGAAGGGCAGTGCTGGCGTTGTAAGCTATCTAACTGGCTTCATGCATCACTTTCACCTGCCCCATGGCAAGATTCGCCTGGCGAAGAGCTTCCCTAGCGGCACCCGGCGAGTCGTCTGGAGTTTGATATGTAGCAAAGAGGGATGGCTCCAGAGGGGTCAAAGTAGTTGCCGGGTCGGATGAGTGGAGTTGCACCGGTGCAGCAGGTGTGTGTGCAGTCCACCCCGATGGACGATCAGTCGTCAACGGGTTAGCGAACGTGATGTTGGTCCGAACTATCGCCTCAGGCGCCGGTGTCAACTGAGGGACTTGAACTTCAAGCTTCCTCCTGCTTGAGCCTCCACTCTTCTTCCTCCTCTCCTGTAGAGGCACTTCTTCTTCGTCGTCATCAGGAAGCACAACGATATATTGTGGAGCTACATAAGAAGAGAAGTATCAAATTTTCAGTCAATTGACCACCCACTCGACTAAATAGAACTTGGTTGAACGAACTTACCAGCTCGTGAGGTGGCTTCTTCGTCTCCTAGTGCCTTGTCAATGTCCATGTTAGTGGCAGCAGAGGTGGGGCTGGAAAGACACAAGAATTGGTTGGCCAGATCAAGAAAATCATCAGTCGACTTACAGAAACACAAACAAGATACCTACCCTGAGGCAACGGGGACGTCCATCTTGATTCGTGGCAATGTCTTTCGGGCCTTGGGAGGAGCCACTTTAGGCTGCTTGGCCACCTTCTCCATCGGCTCCGGAGTCAACGTCCGAGTGCGCTTCTGAGTATTGGCACTCGGACCCACGCTTTTCCCGCGCCCACCAGCCGGATCTTGCTGCTGTTTGGATCGACGTTCGGAGCACGGCGGCGAGTCGACTTCCTCCTCCTCGTCTGACTCCTCACTCTCCTCCTCCTCATCTTCTCCCTGACAATCCCACTCACCACTCTCTTCCGTGCTGTCCTTCCCCTCTTGGGCCTGTTCCAAAGCTTGTTCACCATTGGGTATCGAATGCATCTCAGTGAATACCTGCAGAACAAATTGGTCGAACAAGAGTTGGTCAACATCAAGTGCAGTCGGAGCATGAATGGGAAGCAGTAGGAACAAAAAGCATACCTTGTCGGGTGGGTTTACGCTGCTGAAGGGAACAATTCGCCTAGATCCTCTGGGATTGCCCCAGTTTCCTGTGATGGCCCTCAGCCACAAAGCTACTGTTTCAGACGACACTTCTTCTGGGTGGACCCGAGCAGTGTCATCCGGTCCAGAATACAACCACATTGGATGATCGCGAGCTTGGAGAGGTTAGATGCATCGACTGAGGAACACTTCTAGCAAGTCCATGCCGGTAACACCATCATTGATGAGCTGGACCACCCTATCCACCAACATCCTCGTCTCCATGGTCTCGTCAGCAGTTACTTTCAGTGGGGCAGGAGTCTGAACACGGTCAAACGAGAAGGGGGGAAGACCAGTCGACTGACCTGGAGCTGCGACGTCCTGGCAGTAGAACCAGGTCAATTGCTAGCCCCTAACAGATTCAGGGAGAGTCATGGCGGGAAAGGCACTCATGTGCCTCTTTTGGATACCTAAACCCCCACACATTTGGATGACGTGGGTTTTTGAGTCACTCGACTTCGCCTTTTTTACCGACTGGGAGCGAAGGTGAAGATGTGTTTGAAAAGACCCCGATGCCGTCGACACCCTAAGAAGTTCTCGCACATCGACACAAATGCAGCTAAATAGGTGATGGTGTTGGGAGAAAAGTGGTGCAGCTGAGCGCCAAAGAAGTTCAAGAATCCCCGGAAGAAAGGATGCGGAGGGAGTGAGAAACCCCGGTTGACGTGGGTGGCGAGCAGAACACACTCACCCAGTTGAGGTTGCAGCTCCATCTCCCCCTTCGGCAACCTCGCCGCTCCCTTGGCGATCAATCCAGACTCCTCTAGTTCAGCTAGATCCTCCTGCCGGATCGAAGACTAGATCCAATCGCCCTGGATGCAGCCCGGCGGCAGCCCCGCACGCGACAACGACCCACGGGCCTACTTCTTGCCTTTCGCCACCCCCGTCGCCTTCTTTGCGCGCTCTAGCGCCGCCGTCTTATCCTTCACCATGGCTGGAGAGCAGCGGTGTCGAGAGCAGAGGAGCTAGGCGCGGTGGAGAAGCAGAGGAGAAAGAAGAAGGAACAGATGAGCATAGTACCAGCGCCTCGGACCCGTTGCCTTATAAAGGGCCGTTTCCGAGTGACTGACATGTGGGACCAGGCAATCCCGTCAAATCCCGGAACAGTTGCGCACAGCGTACGTGGCGAAAAAGGCGGCACGGTAATTGAGGCATCGCTACTTATCCGGCCCGCTCGTTTCGGCGCTCTCCACCCCGTGCACTTCCCCGAAATTTCGTATCCCGCGAAATCCGGGATACACTGCAGGCAATCGCGCCCGAGATCCCGCGCCCCAGCACGGCACTCGACACATGATGTCGCCATCTCAATCGACAGTTCATTGAATGGATCAAGGCGACTGAATCGACACCAGCGTTCAGTCTCGCAGAAGATACTCATGAAAAACTAAGCTCAGAGCGGGTTTAACTTCAACCTACTTTTCACTCATACCTTAATCCATTCGGGGGCTACTGATGAGGATACAGACCTGGGGTAGGGTCATGGGCATGACCTATACGTCCTACCCAAGGTCACTACCCAAGAAGGCAAGAAGGTCAAGAGACTCCGTGAGACCCCCGGTCAAAGGTGTCGAGTGCAATCCACTTGACACCATGTCACTCGGGAGTCTCCCTCCCTACCGTCACTCGACTAACAAGAGAATCACTCGACCCCCCGAAGACCAAGAGTCACTCAGCATACAACGGTCACGCATTCACTCTGTAGTCTTTAAGGCCATTAATAGCACTTAAGGCTGGCGTTACCAGTAACGCGAGCACTTTATGTACATTTAGTCCCTTGTAATGGAGGGCGGGAGAGGTCCTGGTGAACTCTATATAAGCCACCCTCCTCCTCTGGCACAAGGGTTCGCACCCCCTGTAATATCACTCACATAATCCAATCGACCGCCTCCGGGCACCGAGACGTAGGGCTGTTACTTCCACCGAGAAGGGCCTGAACTCGTAAACTCCGTGTGTACACCTTCGCCATAGCTGAGATCTTGCCTCTCCATACCTACCCCCCTTTCTACTGTCAGACTTAGAACCACGACAAAGCCCTCGCGGCCTTTAAACATAGTGTCCGCGCCGAATGGCTGGCCAGACACCTCGGCCAAGAAAAGCCGAAGTCCATGGCTGTCCTTACTGCACTCATGACCCTCTTTTACGTGGGGGAGGATAGCTGGTTAGCTTGTAGAAGCAATAATACCAGTGACCGTGGCACCTCCGAAGCCAAAGATGGCAATGGTAGGCCACGACGCAACAAATATAAGCATCGAAACAACAATGACAATACTGAAGACACGGTGGTTAACGCTGGATTCAGCAGCTCTAAATTCGGATAGCGGAAGAAGACATTCAAAGGAAACAAAGATGGTCCATCCAGTTTGGACAAAATACTCGATCGGCCTTACCAGATTCATGGCACCCCTGACAAGCCTGCCAATCACTCCAACAGAAATTGTTGGGTCTTTAAACAGGCCGGTAAGTTAAACACCAAACACAAGGGGAAAGGGCCGCCAAGCGAGTACGATGAAGAGCCTCGCCCACCGAACACAGGGGGACAGAAGAAATTTCCCCCATGGTAAAAATAGTGAATATGATATACGTTACACACATCCCCAAGAGGGAGCGCAAGCATGCGCTAAGGTACGTCTACATCGTAGAGCCGGTCACCCCAGAATTCAACCCCTGGTCGGCCTGTCCGATCACCTTCGATCGTAAGGATCACCCGACCAGTATCCGTCGTGGAGGTTCAGCAGCCTTGGTCCTTGATCCAATCATCGATGGATTCCATCTGACCCGAGTCCTTATGGATGGCGGCAACAGTCTTAACTTGATTTATCAAGACATGATCCGCAAAATGGGTATTGACCCGTCAAGAATCAAGCCTACTAATACTACCTTTAAAGGAGTAATACCTGGTGTAGAAGCCCGCTGCACGGGCTCAATAACATTAGAAGTGGTCTTCGGTTCGCCGGACAACTTTCAAAGCGAAGACTTGATCTTCGAAATCATCCCCTTCCGCAGTGGTTATCACGCACTGCTCGGAAGAATCGCCTTCGCCCACTTCAATGCAGTCCCGCATTATGCTTATTTAAAGCTCAAAATGCCCGGACCCCATGGTGTTATTACAGTTAATGGAAAGATGGAGCACTCCCTTCGTACGGAGGAGCACACCGCAGCCCTCGCAGCCAAGGTACGGAGCGGCCCTATCAAGCCGCACACCTCATCGACCATCAAGCCCCCGGACAATGTTAAACGAGTCTGGTCCACTCTACACGATGACAGCTCGGCAACTCCAGAGCTAGACTAGCAGTTTCGCCTCCGTCGATCACCACACACATCCGCGACATTTGTACCGCGTGTGCATAACTACGCACTTAAAATACCTTGGGCATCAACGAAGGCACAATATGGATAGGTCTATAGTACGGTTGGACCCTATATGACCTTGACCTTTTTTCTTTTGATCCTTTTTTCTTTTTCTTCTCCAATACCACGAGTGCATTAAAACCTAGCTACTCCACGGATGTACAAGGACTCTTTCCGAGCCCGGTTTCGTACAAACAAACCATGGACCATTCCTCTCAAGATTTGTTTTGTTCCACATGATGCTGCTCTGAACATGCGTCTTACTTCTTTTGGGCCTGAGATCTGGTTACTTTACATCGGTTTCCCATACGACTATCAGACTCACGATAATATGAACAAATCGGTTGGTAAGTTCAGTCAGTTGGTTGAATGGCATAACCCTAGAGGCGATCGTAGATTTGTGCTTTTGAAGGTCAGGGTGATTCATCTCAAGTTTGTTCGTAAGAGTATGGTTTTGCGTCAGCTTGGGGGCGCCCGTTAGAGCTGGACTGTGGCCGTGACTATGCTGCGTAGCAGCGATTGGAATGCCCACATTCCAGATGTTCCGCCGGCCACCGAGGATCCTCCACCAGAGGATGGAATTCCTCATCCACTACACGGCGACAACCTAACAGTTGAACAGATTTATAAAATGCAGCTTCATAATTGGATTGCTCAAAATGTTGCTGCCAATGCAAATGCGCAGCCAGGTAATGACAATGCAGAGCAGGAACAAGATGATGAGGTTTAGTTCCAACCACAGTGGGGAGTCTGGCCCCCTTCCCCGCCACACACACCGCCTGTAGTGTTTAATTTTCAAGCCTGGCTTGCTGGAGAAGGATTGCAGGTGCATTATGGTATCCCTCCCTTCAACAACTTGCAAGATAGCCCGGCTGCTGCCTAGAATGACTCAATCTCCATCTTCAGCAGCTCGGACTCAAGTACTACTCTGTCTGATGGGTATGCTGTGGTTCCTCTCAATATTTTCAACCAACTCATCTCTGCCAGTGGTTCTGCAATTGGTGTTATGTCTGTGGATACAGCTCAGTCCAGTGACTCTGTTCAGGGCCCGATTGCTGTTCTTCCTGAGGTAAACAACATAGAACTGTCCTTGACTATATACAATGCTGGTTTGCAATTCTCCATGTTATCCAATCAGGACACCTATGCCTCTCTTCTTCTGAATGATTGTGTGTCCATGTTGAGGCTCAACACTTACCTCATAGATGCTATCAAGCCCATCATTGCAGCCTTTGGCCCTCGGAGTTTAGGGTTTGGTTTTCGTGATAGTTCATTGCAGTTCAATGTAAGTGTTGCTGAAGCTAATGGGCATTTCTCTGTTCTGTCAACATCAAAAACTGTCCAGCACTCTATCGATTCAGTTTCATGCACTGATCTAATCCCCGGACACACTTCTTGGTCCCTGTCCCCGGGGGCTGATGAGTTCTCGACACTTGTGGATACTGTCAATGTCTCCAGGGCTCCTCCTTCCAGTGTAGTAATTACTGAAATTGCTGATGACCTCAATCGGGCAGCGCCGGTGGATGCAGTCATTCCTAGCAACACTGCAGCCCCCACAAACAGTTCTAATAATTTGAACATGACAATCCTTGATGATGCAGTGCTTCCTCAACTCCCTACTATTAATGCTGCAGCCACATGTGCACTGACTGTCTCATGCTGATGATATGAGCTCGAGCACTTCATTGACCAGGAAGGGGAAAGCCAAAGCTCCTGCCTCTGTGGTTGAGGTTTGTCGAAGAACTCGATCCAACAAATATGATGGCTTCAAGATACCCTCTGTTTCTGATACTAAGCCCCAAATATCCAAAGTTAAGCCCCGAATTGTACCTTCTGCTGGTACTACCCAAGTGGATACAGCTGATCCGATAGTCAATCAGGGGGACCACATTCCTCCACCCACTCCCGTTCAGGTGCTGCAGCACATTGGAGTAACCAAGTGTGCCATTCCACCAGCTGAAGTCATTGATGAAGCTCTCATGGCGGAACCTGAAGACGGCCCGTCTCATGCTTGAAGTTTTAGAAGGCGCTTGCACTACTGCTTTCATATTTTACTTTATTTCATCATGTCAGTTATGTTGAACTTGAATATTCTATGTTGGAATGTACATGGCTTAAACTCTGAACCTAAGCTTTTGGCTCTATCTAATGCTATCGCTTCCAGTGGTTGTGCTATAATTTGTCTGCAAGAAACAAAAAAACCTACCATTGATAATATGTTCATTAAGCCTTGCTGCCCGAAGAGATTTGACAAATTTGCTAACATCCCTTCTCATGGTGCATCGGGAGGGATCATCACAATTTGGAATAGTGCCATCTTTACTGGCTCTATGATCATGGAAGAAGATTTTGCTTTGTCCATTAAATTTCGTTCCACACAGTCTGCCCAGGAATGGACCCTAGTGAATATATACGGCCCCTGTCAAGGTGAATCCAGAGTGACTTACACCCAGTGGCTTCAAAATCTTAATATACCAACTAATGAAGATTGGATTTTACTGGGAGATTTAATTACATCCGAGGCCCCGACAACAGAAACAAACCTGGAGGTAATCCGAATGACATGATTGCTTTCAATGACATCATACGCTCTCATCAGTTAATTGAATTGCCAATCAAAGGCAGGGCCTGTACATGTAGTGACATGCAGATTGACCCGCTCCTAGAACAATTGGAATGGTTCCTTACATCCAACAACTGGACATCTTCTTACCCCAACACTATAGTCATGCCCTTGGGAAAACCAGTTTCAGATCATATCCCGTGTGTTGTCAAAATTGAAACCTCCATTCCACGCAGTAAAATATTCAGGTTCAAGTCTTATTGGACTAAACATCCTGGTTTCTTTGAGTTGGTGCAATCTGTCTGGTCACGAACTTTCAAAAATAACACAAATGCAACCACTTTACTAGCCAGAAAGTTCAAGGCACTAAGATATGAGTTAAAACGTTGGAGCAAAAGAATCTCTAAACTGTCAGTGGAATTGATAACTCGAACCTGCTCTTGAAAACCTTAGAACCCTCTCCACTCTAGAGCAAAACTTTAGGAAAATTCTGAAGAAACACCTTCTACGGTTGCTGAGCTACCAACGACAATATTGGCAAAAGAGATGCACTATTCGTTGGGTCAAATTTGGTGATGAAGATCCTAAATTTCTGAAAGCTTTGGCCTCTGAGAGATACAGGCAGAACACAATACCAACACTTAAAATTTCAGATGGTACGGTGGTTGATGATCATGCCCGCAAGGAGGCTGTCATATACCAAACTTTTAAAGAGTGATTGGGCAAATCAGGAGAATTCCAAATGAAATTTAACCTGCATGACATCATCAAAAAAGTAGAGGGACTGGATCAACTTACCATTCCCTTCACCAAGGAGGAGATTGATGTTATCATCAAGGAAATGTCGGCCGATCGTGCTCCAAGACCGGATGGATTTTCTGGTATCTTCATCAAAAAATGCTGGCATATTATTAAGGAGGACTTCTATGAGCTTCGCAACCAGTTCTATGAGGGGGACTCAATCTTGAAAGTATTAATGAGGGGTTTAGTACACTCATTCCTAAGGTTTGGTCCCCGGAGACAGTCTCTGATTTCAGACCAATCACATTGTTAAAATGTTGTCTTAAGATTCTCACCAAACTACTTGCCAACAGACTCCAAAAATTCATACTTAAAATTGTCCATCAAAATCAATATGGCTTCCTAAAAGGCCGATCAATACATGACTGTTTGGCTTGGGCGTTCGAGTATATCCATCAGTGCCAAGCCTCCAAGGAAAAGATCATCCTTCTAAAACTGGATTTCGCCAAGGCATTTGACACGATCGAACATGATGTTATGCTTATGATTATGGAGCACATGGGCTTTGATGATAGGTGGCTCAGTTGGGTTAAATGCATCTTCTCCTCTGGCAAGTCAGCGGTGCTTTTAAATGGTGTCCCAGGTCGACAATTCCTCTGTAAGTGCGGGGTTCGCCAAGGAGACCCCTTCTCTCCATTGATTTCTGTGCTGGCGGCTGACCTCTTACAAGCTGCAATCAATGATGACTTCAGACAAGGAAGAATCCATCTACCGTTCCCACGACTAAATCAACATGATTACCCTCTGACAGTATGCGGACGACACGATCATCATTCTTCCCGCCTGCCTGACCAAGCCAGAACGATTAAAGACATTCTTTCTAACTACGCTGTCTCCATTGGGCTAAAGATAAACTTCCACAAGTCCACACTAATCCCAATCAACTTTGATGCCAACTGCTATACAATGAGCTCTCTACTATCTTTGGATGCAAAGTTGGATCCATGTCATTCACTTACCTAGGGCTACCGCTTGGGACAACCAAGCCCTCGGTTCAAGATCTAATGCCGCTTGTTTGCACGATTGAAAGATGGATGACAAGCACACTTGCCTTGATGTCCTATGGAGCCAAACTCTCACTACTCAATACAATGATCACGTCCCTAGTTATGTTTGCTCTGTGCACTCTCAAACTGCCACCAAAGATTCTGGAACTCCTTGACAAACTAAGAAGGAAATGTCTGTGGACAAACAAGACAGAACAAGGGGACAAATGTAATTCGCTTGCAGCCTGGAGCATGGTGTGCCGGGCAAAACAGTGCGGTGGACTTGGTATAATAAATCTGCGTATACAAAGTGATGCTCTCCTCCTCAAGTACCTACATAAATTCTATAACAGACACAACGTGCCATGGGTGGAGCTCATATGGTCGACCTACTACACAAACAAGATCCCCCATGCCACGGAACCTTGCAGATCTTTCTGGTGGCGGGATGTTCTCAAGCTCGCCCTGATTTACAGAGGTATATCAAAAGCAATTGTGCATGACGGCGCCATGGTACTTATGTGGAAAGACCTGTGGTTGGACGCCACTCTGGATGAAACGTATCTGCACGCATTTTCCTTCGCAAAAAACGAGGATATATCGGTCCAAGATTTCTAGGGATCCACATCACTGCATGAAATGTTTCACCTACCACTCTCAGTTCAAGCAATGCAAGAAGTCCGTGAGCTACAACAAAAGGTGATCCATGTTGGCAACAATATTGACCCGACCCCCAATGACAATTGGACATACTTCTGGGGATCAATGGAATACAAGGAAATCAGGTACTACAAGTTCTACTTTGGGGATGTGCATGCACACCAATCGTACCAATGGCTTTGGGCAGCGAAGGCGACGTTGAAAATCAAAGTGTTTGGGTGGCTACTGCTCTCGGACCGCCTAAACACACGCAATATGCTCAAGAGGAGGCACTATAACATTGGAGACGATTACAACTGCCTTCTATGTGACCAACAAATTGAAGAGACCGTGGAACACATGGTCTTCCAATGCCCTTTCAGCCAACACTCTTGGTCCGTGCTAGGGATCACTTGGCAACACACTAGATCCAGACTTCAATGGATTAGTCTGGCAGCACATAATTGGAGCAAACCCATTTTCATGGATGTATTCTTGCAGGCTGCTTGGAGTATCTGGAAAGAGAGGAATAACAAGCACTTCAGAAGCATCACCCCAACTTTGCTCTCTTGGCTTGAGCGTTTTAAGCTTTTAGCCTACTCCAGCATAGAACTAAGGCTGATAAGAGAGACTTTATTCTCTCCTTTGTACAAAACTTAGAACCTCCTTGACTTCTCCATCATAAGATAGTAGCTGCTAAACCCTCCAAAAGTGGAGGTTAGGCACCATGTAATTACCCCATGTAAATTGTATTCTGCTTTTGAGTAATACAAACACAGTGGGAGCCTCTCCCACTGTCTAATTTCTCAACAAAAAAAGGCGAAAGTGACGCAAACGTGCGGCAGGGTGTGCAAAGGATCTTCAAGACCACCTTTTCTCTTTAGGACCTGTATACAGCTTTCCCTTGTTCAAAAATTCTTGGCATGTAAAATAGCCTTGATGCTTATAGCATCCTCTATAAGAACACATTTTGACGTATCAATCAGACCATAATGGGAACAGTTTCGCCCAACCCTATTCAGTATTGGCTTATTTCCTAATCTGTATTCCCTCTTTACATCAGATTGGCACCTCGGCACGATTTAAATTGCCAGGGGCTCTATTCGGCCACATATATATTTTTTCAAAAAAAAGAAGTCTGAACACTGTTATAGTATACTTCGGCGTCCCGAATATGGCATTATATGCATTGGCTCCAAATCATGTCTTTGGTCAATAGTTGGGTTGCCCGGCTCCTGTGGTTACCACCTTACGTTCCGCTTGTTTGGCTAAGGTAGTAAAGGGAGAAATACTACGATTGTGTTTCTGGTTTGTCTGGTCACACACCTCAGTAGAGAAAGCCGAAAACTGACTGTCATGGTGCGGCGAGAGCTGGTTAGCTATTCGGCGACTTAATATTGAACTCTTGCAATTTTTCCGTATTATACGAAGGACTGGCTTTGGTTTGGTCACGCGCTTAAGGCATCCCAGTTCGGACAGCCGCATGCGCACCAGGGGCTAGTTCTCAGCCCCACCGTCAAACTTCTATGGCTAAGTGAAAGTGCTAAAGCTGCATAGTCTGATTGCCTAGTTCGCTACATAAGTCACCTCCTTTACGGACCAAGACGTTGGGTCAAGAGTGATTACACGTTATTCCGAACACCCCCGTAGCATCTACGTGGGGGCTGAAGCCGGCGACTGGCAAACTTTCAGAATATTAAAATACAACTGCACAGGAGGTAAGTAGCATAAATATATTACAAAGCCTTGGTTTATAATACAATGACTGGACAACTCGGATACATTTACTCAAATATGACATACTTTGAGCACTGGCCCTCTATTAATCATGCACCCTCCAGGACGT
The DNA here is from genome assembly GCF_018294505.1 of Triticum aestivum. Classification (NCBI taxonomy): domain Eukaryota; kingdom Viridiplantae; phylum Streptophyta; class Magnoliopsida; order Poales; family Poaceae; genus Triticum; species Triticum aestivum. Next base: position 134,592,273 of record NC_057807.1, read on the forward strand.
CTTCAAAATACAACTCGGGTTTGCGGTAGTCCTTGCCATTCAGTGGGCCCTGGATCGCCACGGCGGCGGCCTTCATCTTAGCCTAGTGCATCTTGACATGGGCAAAGGCCATCCGCGCACCTTCTATGGACGCCGAGCGCTTGACAGCGTCAATTCGGGCTAGCGCGTCTGCGAGTCACTTCACCAGGACGAAGTAACTGCTAGGAATGGGTTCGGCTGGCCAGAGCGGGACTATGACTTCCTTCGTGGCCAAACCAGACATCCTATGCAGCTCCGCCAGCTGCATCATCTGGTCGTTCAATAGTGTTGGATGCTCAGACGCCAGGTACTATCACTAGAAAAGCTTCTCCATCATGTTCCCCTCTTGGGCCCGTAAATGCTATGCGCATCGGCAGCGCTCTTCAGAAGGTCCGCAAAGGCATCTAGAGAACTCCATAGTAGAGTGAGCAAGGCATACTTCTGACCGCCGATTTTACTCTGCAAAAGAAAGGACTTACCAGTCGCTCCCTGTTGGGCCTGCTTGATCTCCTCGTGCACCGTCCGGGACTCGGTCCGCGCCTCCTTGGCCCACTAGAGAGCCTTGGTAAGATCGGACGCTTGGGCCTTATTCTTCTCTTCCAAGTACTCGCACTTGCTGGCAACGTCCTTGAGCTCTTGCTCCACTTCGGTCACCTGCTCCTCGTATCGGCAGCGGGCAACCTGTTTGGCCTTTAAATCTGCGGCCACTTTGTCTGTGGCCGCTTGGCTCACCCGTGCCTGCTCCTGGGCTCGGGCCAGCTCGCCCTTCAGGGCCTCGACCTTGGCCGCACTACCTGCAATAATGAACAGGGCAACATAGGGGCTTAGACTCCACATGGGCATATTACTTCATGTGTGTAAATAGTTTTTCAAAACATACCTTGCGCCTCATCGAACCGCTTGTTGATGCGGACGAGATCCTCATCGGCCAGCTCCAACTTCCGCTTGAGCTCGGATACTTCGGCGGCCTGGGCGGTCGCCGCTAACAGCAAAGCCTATTTATCATAATAGACAAGTATGTTATCTCCTGCCAACTTCACTTGATCCTCTGTTCGGCCTTTTAAGCCGAGCAGAGTCTCAGGGGCTACTATCTATACACAGCCTGGGCGGTCACCTCAAAGCCTGTTAGTAGGCTAGTGAAGGCTTCGTTCAGCCTGCTATCAACGTTCTGGGAACGGGGGTCCCCAGACTTGCCTGCCTGCAGCCTGCAGCGTGGCTCAACCAGTGGGCCAGTACGGTCCGTCTTCATCAACAAACACTCAAGACCCTCACAAGGGGCCAAGCCTCGCAGGGCGGGCGATGCAAGGCCTCCTCAGGGGCGGCCTCACCAGGCAGGCTCACGAGGAGGCGGAGAGATCAAGGCAAGGGGTACCTCGCGAGGTGCTCATGACACAAGCCATGACGATCAAGACCAGGCAGGCGCCAGGCGGGTGCCAGCCTGCACAGTGTCCTCGTTTTCTCTTTGGTGTAAAGGGGACAAGCGCAAGCGCGGAGTACCGAGGCATCAGGCAAAGGTTTCCATACCGGTGCAACAAGATCAAGGCCCGCAGGACGGCAGGACGGAGGTCACCGTGGAGCCCAAGACGGCGTCATCACCAATGCCTTTGGCAGGCGAAGACCACCTTTAGTCAAGATAGCTTGTACTAACTGTCCCCTTTCAAAATGGTCGTTGTTGGCTCCCTTCCCGCTCAATATTTGGGAAGAGGACCAGTGCCTCTATAAATAGGGCTAGCCACCACAGTAGAAGGCATCTGATCTGAACCTAGCTCATCCACACACCGCCACAAGAACACCTCTCCTCATGAGGCTGTTCTTCCTCTGTATTGTTCATCATCAGCCCAAGAGGCAATCCACCACACCACACACTGGATTAGAGTATTACACCACAACGGTGGCCCGAACCAGTATAAACCTCGTGTCTCTTGTGTTGTTCATCGTGCTATCTTAGAAATCGCGGCGAGGTTGAGGGCGTGTTTCGGTAGGGAGATGATCTTCGTGCGCACCCCAGATTTCGAACCTTAAGGGTTTTGCCGAAACCCGATATCCGACATTTGGCGCGCAGGTAGGGGTGTGCCGAAATCTTCTTTCCGCTGATCTGTGTCCCATCGCTTCGTCACATCCATGGCAGACGCTTGCTGAGCTCGCGCTGAGCGGCGGGCTGCTCTTGCCGCCCGCATCGCCCAGACGGCTCCCGTCGGTGGGCGTCCTCGTCGTTCTCCATCGCCTGCCCTTTACGATGGTGGCCACTTTTGGCCTCCTTGCCCTTATTCTTGGCCTTCTTCTCTGGCGCCTGGTGCAACACCGGGACCAGCATCCTCGTTAGCAGAGGATCAGCTGGGTTTTCTGGCAGCGGAGCCAGACACTTGATCCACTCCGCCTTCTTTGTCCAACCCTGATTAAAGGATAGGAGTTTCAGCATACCCCTTTGATTTGTGAACTGAGTTATGTTCGGAAATTGAACACTTACCTCGATGGCTGGATGGTCCCAGTCGAGGCCAATGTCGTCGGTCGTCTTCGGCCACGACTTCTGGGCCTTGAAAAGCAGCTTCCAGATCTCTCCATGCATTGTGCCGAAGAATCGCTGTAGGGTCCGCGGTCCTTCCGGATTGAACTCCCACATGTGGAGAGGCCGGCGCTGGCAGGTAAGGATCCGGCGAAACAACATCACCTTGATCACGTCAGTGAGGCTCGTGTTCTTCTCAATATTCTTGATGCACTTTTGCAGCATCATCACCTCGTCGGTTGACCCCCAGTCCAAACCCTTGTTGGTCCACGACTCGAGCCGCATTGGGGGTCCGGACCTAAACTCAGGAGTGGCCGCCCAGTTGGCGCCGCGAGGTTCGGTGATGTAGAACCACTCCTGCTGCCATATCTTGACCGTCTCCACAAAACCCCTTTGGGCCAGGTGACGTTGGGGAGCTTGCTCACCATGGCGCCACCGCAGTCCGCGTGCTGCCCGTCGACTACCTTCAGCTTCACGTTGAAGACTTGAGCCATAGGCCGAAGTGTAGGGGGGGCAGAGGAGCGCCTCGCAGACGACGATGAACGCCGAGATGTGGAGAAAGTAATTCGGGGCTAGATCGTGGAAATCCAGCCCGTAATAGAACATGAGACCACGGACAAAGGGATGGAGGGGAAACCCTAGTTTGTGGAGGAAGTGGGGGATGAAAACCACCCTTTCGCCAGGCTCCGGGGTGGGCATGACCTGCTTCTTGGCAGGGATCCTATGCGCAACGTCCGCACTCAGGTACCCCGCCTCCCGGAGCTCTTTGACGTCCTTCTCTGTCATGGCGGAGGCCACCCACTTGCCTTGAGAGCCGGATCCAGACATGGCTGGAAAGATTGGTGGCAGTGGGGAGTATTGGAACTTGGGCGCTGGAGCTCAAGGACGGAAAGGCTGAGGAAGGAAGAAGGCGTGAGGTGAAAAGAAGGGATCTTTATCCATTTATATAGGCTGTGAATATCAAGCATCCCCCCTCTAGCCTTAAAACTCGCCTGTTCCCAAGGGGTCATGCGAATTGCACGGTTGGATTACCCAAACCCGTATTGATGAGAATCCCGCAATAAGGGGACATGATCTCTGCTTTGACAAGACGTGTCAGTGGAGGCTATGTCTCGAAACACGAAGGAAGAGGCCGGAAAATGGTTCAAAATTATAAAGGGGTCAGACATAACGTTTCGCCAAAAAAGCTGTCAGTAGACATGCCTTAAAGTATTGTGCCCTTATGGTTGAGGGTTGTGACTGCTATACAGAGCCGGATACAGTTTGCATGTTCAGAAGACTGCTTTGAAGTATTCGGAGGAGGAACGCGCCTTGCAATGCCGAAGACAATCTGCATACCGAGCACATCGTCATAGAAAGACTAGTTCAGGGGCTACTGAGGGAGTCCTGGACTATGGGGTCCTCGGGTGTCTGGGCTATGCGATATGGGCCGGACTGATGGGCTGTGAAGATACAAGGTAGAAGGCCTTCCCCCGTGTCCGGATGGGACTCTCCTTTGCATGGATGGCAAGCTTGGCGTTCGGATGTGTAGTTTCCTTTCTCTGTAAACCGACTCAGTACAACCCTAGGCCCTCTGGTGTCTATATAAACTGGAGGGGTTAGTCCTAGAGGCAATCTCAACAATACATGCTAGACATTTAGGGTTTAGCCATTACGATCTTGAGGCAGATCAACTCTTGTAACCCCTATACTCATCAAAGTCAATCAAGCAGGAAGTAGGGTATTACCTCCATTAAGAGGGCCCGAACCTGGGTAAACATCGTGTCCCCCACCTCCTGTTACCTTCGATCCTCAGACGCACAGTTCGGGACCCCCTACCCGAGATCGGCCGGTTTTGACATCGACAGTGAGTCGTAGTGTCTAGTCCTTGTACATATGTGCGTGAGTGTTGGGGTGTTTTTCACCATGTTTGTGAGTCGGAATACAGGCCATGGCCAAGATACAAGCGTTTTGCACCGCGACATTCTTTGCCGGCAAATCCATCTTGTCTATTGTTCATCTCCATCTCTTCCGTCTGACATTTTTCGTCGGAGGGATGGTTCAGCGTGTGTCACCGAAGGACAGCCCCAAAAATTGGTATTCAGAGCTGTGACGCGTAGCAGACGCAAAGGCGGCACACTATGACGTCATGCGCGCGGTAAGCACGGAGGCCGTAGAGATCCTGCATGGTGCCGTCAGTGTGGCGCAGTGTGGTGAAGCATGCACAGGGCAGCACGGTGGCATGGAGGTGTTGAAGGAAATATGCCCTAGAGGCAATAATAAAGTTATTATTTATTTCCTTATATCATGATAAATTTTTATTATTCATGCTAGAATTGTATTAACCGGAAACTTAGTACATATGAAAAATACATAGACAAACAGAGTGTCCCTAGTATGCCTCTACTTGACTAGCTCGTTAATCAAAGATGGTTAAGTTTCCTAGCCATGGACATGTGTTGTCATTTTATGAACGGGATCACATCATTAGAGAATGATGTGATGGACAAGACCTATCCGTTATCTTAGCACTATTGATCATTCAGTTTTATTGCTACTGCTTTCTTCATGACTTATACATGTTCCTCTAACTATGAGATTATGCAGCTCCCGAATATCGGAGGAACACCTTGTGTGCTATCAAACGTCACAATGTAACTGGGTGATTATAAAGATGCTCTACAGGTGTCTCTGAAGGTGTTTGTTGGGTTGGCATAGATCGAGATTAGGATTTGTCACTCCGAGTTTCGGAGAGGTATCTCTGGGCCCTCTCGGTAATGCACATCAATATAAGCCTTGCAAGCAATATGAATAATGAGTTAGTTATGGGATGATGCATTACGGAATGAGCAAAGAGACTTGGCGGTAACGAGATTGAACTAGGTATTGAGATACCGACGATCGAATCTTGGGCAAGTAAGATACCGATGACAAAGGGAACAACGTATGTTGTTATGCGGTTTGACCGATAAAGATCTTCGTAGAATATGTAGGAACCAATAAGAGCATCCAGGTTCAGCTATTGGTTATTGAATGTAGATGTGTCTCAATCATGTCTACATAGTTCTCGAACCCGTAGGATCCGCACGCTTAATGTTCCATGATGAACGGTATTATGAGTTTATGTGTTTGGATGTACCGAAGGTAGTTCGGAGTTCCGGATGTGATCACGAACATGACGAGGAGTCTCGAAATGGTCGAGATATAAAGATTGATATATTGGACGGCTATATTTGGACACCGGAAGTGTTCCGGGTGATTTCGGATAAAACCGGAGTGCCGAAGGGTTACCGGAACCCCCCCCCCCCCGGGGGAACTAGCGGGCCTAGATGGGCCTTAGTGGAGAGAGAGAGGGGCGGCCAGGGCAGGCCGCTCGCCCCCTCCCCCTTGAGTCAAAATTGGACTAGGAAGGCGGGCGGCGCCCCCCTTTTTCCTTCCCCTCTCCCACTCCTTCCTTCCCCTTCCTAGTAGGACTAGGAAAGGAGGAATCCTACTCCTACTAGGAGGAGGATTCCTCCCCTCCTTGGCGCGCCCTAGGGCCGGCCGGCCTCCCCCATGCTCCTTTATATACAGGGACGGGGGGCACCCTAGAACACGCAAGTTGACATTGTTTAGCCATGTGCGGTGCCCTCTTCCACCATATTCCACCTCGGTCATATCGTCGTAGTGCTTAGGCGAAGCCCTGCGCTGGTAACTTCATCATCACCGTCGCCACACTATCGTGCCGACGAAACTCTCCCTCGACCTCAGCTGGATCTAGAGATCGTGGGACGTGATACGTCTCCATCATATCTATAATTTTTGATTGTTCCATGCCAATATTATTCAACTTTTATATACTTTTGCCAACTTTTCATACTATTTTTTGGGACTAACATATTGATCCAATGCCCAGTGCCAGTTCCTATCTGTTGCATGTTTTTTGTTTCGCAGAAACCCAATATCAAACGGAGTCCAAACGAGATAAAAATGGACGCAGATTTTTTTTGGAATATTTATGATTTTTGGAAGTAAAATCAACGCAAAATGGTGTCCGGGGTGACCACAAGACAGGGGGGCGCGCCCTCCCCCCTGGGCGCGCCCTGGACTCTCGTGGGCCACTCATAAGGCGGTTGACGCTCTTCTTTTGGCGCGAGAAAGCTAATTTTATGAGAAAGATCTGGGCGAAAGATTCACCCCAATCGGAGTTACGGATCTCTAGATATAAAAGAAACGGTGAAGGGGAAGGATCTAAGAACGCATAAACAGAGAGATAGATCCAATCTCGGAGGGGCTCTCGCCCCTCCCACGCCATGGGAGCCAAGGACCAGAGGGGAAACCCTTCTCCCATCTAGGGAGAAGGTGAAGGAAGAAGAAGAAGAAGGGGGGCTCTCTCCCCCTTGTTTCCGATGGCGCCGGAACACCGCCGGGGGCCATCATCATCACCGCGATCTACACCAACACCTCCGCCGTCTTCACCAACATCTCCATCACCTTCCCCATCTATATCCAGTGGTCCACTCTCCCGCAACCCGCTGACCCTCTACTTGAACATGGTGCTTTATCTAGTGGTCCACTCTCCAATGATGTGTTGCCATCCTATGATGTCTGAGTAGATTTCCGTTGTCCTATCAGTGATTGATGAATTGCTATGATTGGTTTGAGTTGCATGTTTTATTATTGGTGCTGTCCTATGGTGCCCTCCTTGTCGCGCAAGCGTGAGGGGTCCCCGCTGTAGGGTGTTGCAATGCGTTCATGATTCACTTATAGTGGGTTGCGTGAGTGACTGAAACACAAACCCGAGTAAGGGGATTGTTGCGTATGGGATAAAGGGGACTTTATACTTTAATGCTATGGTTGGGTTTTACCTTAATGAATCTTTAGTAGTTGCAGACGCTTGCTAGAGTTCCAATCATAAGCGCATATGATCCAAGTAGAGAAAGTATGTTAGCTTATGCCTCTCCCTCAAATAGAATTGCAATAGTGATTACCGGTCTAGTAACATAGTCAATTGCTTAGGGACAATTCCACAACTCCTACCACCACTTTTCCACACTCGCTATATTTACTTTATTGCTTCTTTATCTAAACAGCCCCTAGTTTATGTTTGCGTGCTCTTTATTATCTTGTAAACCTATCCTATCACACCTACAAAGTACTCCTAGTTTCATACTTGTTCTAGGTAAAGCGAACGTCAAGCGTGCATAGAGTCGTATCAGTGGCCTATAGGACTTGAGAGAGTACTTGTTCTACCTTTAGCTCCTCGTTGGGTTCGACACTCTTACTTATCGAAAGAGGCTACAACTATCCCGTATACTTGCGGATTATCAGGACGTCACTGAGTTGAATGTGTGCTGATCGTGGAGGTGTCGTGCTTTCGGTACTTGATTGGTTGGATCGCGAAGACGTTCGACTACATCAACCGCGTAACTTGACGCTTCCACTTATGGTCTATGAGGGTACGTGGACAACACTCTCCCGCTCGTTGCTATGCATCACATAGATCTTCCGTGATCGTAAGAATTTTTTTGAAATTACTGTGTTCCCCAACAGCGGCATCCGAGCTAGGTTTATGCTTAGATGTTATATGCACGAGTAGAACACAAAGAGTTGTGGGCGATAATAGTCATACTGCTTACCAACATGTCATACTTTGATTCGGCGGTATTGTTGGATGAAGCGGCTCAGACCGACATCACGCGTACGCTTACGCGAGACTGGTTCTACCGACGTGCTTCGCACACAGGTGGCTAGTGGGTGTCTGTTTCTCCAACTTTAGTTGAATCGAGTGTGGCTACGCCCGGTCCTTGTTGAAGGTTAAAACAGCACACTTGACGAAAAATCGTTGTGGTTTTTGATGCGTAGGTAAGTATGGTTCTTGATAAGCCCATAGAAGCCACATAAAACTTGCAACAACAAAGTAGAGGACGTCTAACTTGTTTTTGCAGGGCATGTTGTGATGTGATATGGTCAAGACGTGATGAGATATAAATTGTTGTATGAGATGATCATGTTTTGTTAAAGTTATCGGTAACTGGCGTGAGCCTTATGGTTGTCTCTTTATTGCATAAGATGCAAGCGCCATGTAATAGCTTTACTTTATTGCTATGCGGTAGCAATAGTTGCAAAAGCAATAGTTGGCGAGACAACCATATGATAACACGTTGATAGAGATCAAGATGATAGAGATCATAGTGTCATGCCGGTGACGATAGAAATCATGACGGTACTTTGGAGATGGAGACCAAAGGCACAAGATGATGATGGCCATATCATGTCACATATTTTGATTGCATGTAATGTTTATCTTTTATACATCTTAATTTGCTTAGTTCGACGGTAGCTTTATAAGATGATCCCTTGCTAAAATTTCAAGGTATAAGTGTTCTCCCTGAGTATGCACCATTGCGATAGTTCTTCGTGCTGAGACACCATGTGATGATCGGGTGTGATAAGATCTAAGTTCACATACAATGGGTGCAAGCCAGTTTTGCACACGCAGAATACTCGGGTTAAACTTGACGAGCCTAGCATACGCAGATATGGCCTCGGAACACTGAGATTGAAAGATCGAGCATGGATCATATAGTAGATACGATCAACATAGTGATGTTCACCATTGAAAACTACTCCATCTCACGTGATGATCGGACATGGTTTAGTTGATATGGATCACGTGATCATTTAGTTGACTAGAGGGATGTCTATCTAAGTGGGAGTTCTTAAGTAATATGATTAATTGAACTTTAACTTAACATGAACTTAGTCTTGATAGTATTAGCATATCTATGTTGTAGATCAATAGCTCGCGATGTAGCTCCCTGTTTATCTTTATATGTTCCTAGAGAAATATAAGTTGAAAGATGATAGTAGCAATGATGCGGACTTCGTCCGTGATCTGAGGATTTTCCTCATTGCTGCATAGAAGAATTATGTCCTTGATGCACCGCTAGGTGACAGACCTATTGCAGGAGCAGATGCAGACGTTATGAATATTTTTGACAAGCTCGGTGTCGGTGTCAAAACCGGCGGATCTCGGGTAGGGGGTCCCGAACTGTGCGTCTAGGCGGATGGTAACGGGAGACAAGGGACACGATGTTTTTACCCAGGTTCGGGCCCTCTCGATGGAGGTAAAACCCTACTCCTGCTTGATTGATATTGATGATATGGGTAGTACAAGAGTGGATCTACCACGAGATCAAGGAGGCTAAACCCTAGAAGCTAGCCTATGGTATGATTGTTGTAATGGTTGTTCGTCCTACGGACTAAAATCCTCCGGTTTATATAGACACCGGAGAGGGCTAGGGTTACACAGAGTCGGTTACAATGGTAGGAGATCTACATATCCGTATTGCCAAGCTTGCCTTCCACGCCAAGGAAAGTCCCATTCGGACACGGGACGAAGTCTTCAATCTTGTATCTTCATAGTCTTGGAGTCCGGCCGATGATGATAGTCCGGCTATCCGGACACCCCCTAGTCCAGGACTCCCTCAGTAGCCCCCGAACCAGGCTTCAATGACGACGAGTTCGGTGCGCATATTGTCTTCGGCATTGCAAGGCGGGTTCTCCTCCAAATTCCATGTGCTTGCCGAATAGTGTCCGGCTTCCTTACAAATGTTGCGCTCCTTGGCTTCCGCGCCCAATAATGGCCCTCTTCCATGTGTCGCATGAATGCGAAAGGCCAGGGTATTTTTATGTTTTATCCCCTAGTTGCGCAAATAATCTTCCTATAAGAGAGGAAAGAATCCGGATCCAAATCACACCATCTTCCTTCCGCGAGTACTCATCGGAGCGCTTCTGACCAAAAATCCACTCCATCATGGACCGTCGACGCGGCTCCTCCTGTCGCGCTCCTAGTCCTCAGCCAGGAGATTGGAGGAGATGTTTAGTTCCGCACAACAAGCTGGTGACGCTCCAAGCGGAGGGATACCTTCCTCCGACCTTTATGGTCCCGGTTCGAGCCGGGCTGGCCACCTACAAAGGTGGAAAGCAAGCGGAGGCCACCCCTAGGGTGTGCTTCGTCCCTTATCTAATAAGGGGGCTCGGGCTTCCCATACATCCGTTTCTCCGGGGGCTTCTGGAGTTCTACGGACTCCAGCTTCATCACCTCACGCCCGCCTCTATTCTGCACATCGCGGGTTTCGTAGCTCTTTGCGAGCTGTTCATGGGCATCGAGCCCCATTTTGCGCTGTGGAAGAGACTATTTTGTGTCGTAACCCGTTCTCACAAGGGGTCAATATATCAAGTGGGCGGAGCCGTAATATGGCGCATCGCCAGGACCGGATATCTATCCGGAACGCCAAAGAAGGCGTCCAAAGACTGGCCTTCAGAATGGTTTTATGTAGAAGATGCTCCACTGTCGGACCCAGTTCGGATCGGCCTCCCGGAGTTCAGCAAGGCCCCTCTGAAGAAACGCCTAAGTTGGCGCCCACGGAGCCCACAACAGGAGGAAGACAGGAGCGTCCATTATTTGATGGGCCGGATAAGGTTGCTGGCCCATTCCGAATTGACCATGATTGGAATCATGGCCACGTGCATTATGCGAGGGGTGCAGCCGCTCCAATATAGGCGCCACCCCATGTGGGATTTCAATGGGGAGAATGATGCCACCCGTCATGGCCGCAAGGGGCCGGGATCGGCCGCAGATCTGGTGAAGATTCTGTCTGGCCTGTACAGGGGGGAGAAGGAGGACTTCCTCCAGACGAGCCCATTGAATGGGTTTTCCATGAATAACCCTCGGAGCTGGGTAAGCGGACGTTTAGTTATCCAATACGTGCTTTCAAAGTTAAGTACCTTACTTTACGGTTTTGACGCAGGAACTGCGCCGGGATGTGGAGAGCATACAACCCAAGGATCCGGGAAGATCCCTTGATCCAGCCTCCGAAGAGGATCTGGACATAAAGGTGGAGCTAATCGACGGGGTGTTCCACCAACTCAGCATGGACAATGCTCTAGTCGCCATTACGGATGACTACCCCAGCTTATCTCCGGCTTCCCAGGTAATTATGACCGGAGTCCTGACACCACTACTTCGTCCTTGCGTATTTCTGATCACCGTATACAACGGTGTCTCGCAGGAGGTGCCTTCAAGGCGGGAAGCCGAACCCGTGGCGGCTGACCAACAAGGGTCAGTCCGGCCCAACAGGCAGAAGAGGGGTGCGGTGCGAATCGAAACGTCACCGCAATGTTATAGCTCGCGACCGTTGTTTAAGGAAAAGATTCCTAGGAGGTGCATTAACGCTCATGACTTTTCCAGGAGAAAGAGCGCTCGCCGGACTGTGCCCGGAGAGGTTGCCAACCAAGCCTCCGCCAATCAGGCTCCAACACCTGGTCCGGAGTGGGAGGCAAGTGCAAGGCGCGAGCCGGATACTCCTCCAACGGAGGATGCCGACAGGCTGTCCGCCACCAGGTCTGAGGTGGAGAGCGCCATGAATCATAGGCGCCGCCGGACAGTTCTTCGTGACGCGTGTTTCTCCCCCGAGGCGTTGAATGCCTTTAACGCGGGAGACGCACACCTCCGTGCCGCTCAAGATGGTTTAACCAGAGCCACGGAGCAGTATATAAAAGACATACGGGTAAGGGATTTTAATAGTTGTATATGCCAGTAGCCCCCGAGACTTAAAGTAGTTAAAATAACTGATTTAAGGATCATTTGATATGCAGGATCTCACGGAGAAGAATACCCAATTGTCCCAGGAGCTACAAGAGTGCAAGGCCCAACTTGAGGCCGCACTAGCTGCCGCAGGAGGAGACACAGATACCCCCCCCCGGTAACACATTATTTTTTAAAAAGATAAGCGGTGTGCGGCGTGCGTATAAGTCTGAGAATGATATTGCAGATGTTGCCGGACTGGATCCGGACAAGCAACAGCTACTGCGCCAGCTGAAGGCCGGCGAGAGGGTGCTTATGAAGGTGCAGCAGGAGAGGAACAAGCTCCAAGACGCCCACACCCAGCTTGGAGAGGAGCTAAAGGGTGTTCGGGCCCAGCTGTCTGGCTCCGTGAGGGAGAATCAGCGGCTTCGTCGCGGCATCTACAGTGAGTGCTTGAGCAAACTCTTTTGAAAAGAAGAGTTCGGCGAGGAAGTCCAATTGACAAAATGTGTCTGTAGGTATGCTCACAGGTCGCCCTGCTGAGGAAGTGCCTAGTTCAACGGGTGACCAACTTCCCGAGCTGGTGCAACTGCTCGAACGTGTTCGGCAGGCGATGAGTGGCATCGTCCAGGCCTTATGGCCGTCCGTCTCCCTACCCGAGGGCCTTGGAGAGCTTGCGGAGAAGCTTCAGGGAGCACGGAAGCGCTTCCGTTTATGGAAGATATCGGCCTGCCGTCAAGGTGCCAGGGAAGCCTGGGCCATGGTGAAGACGCGGTACAAGAAGGTGGATCCAAACCACATGGCCGAGGTCGGACCTGTGGGGCCCGATGGGAAGGAGATCCCTGTGAGCTTAGTGTATGGCCAAGTAGAGTTGGCCGCTAAGTATTCCCAACGGGACTGTAAATTAGACAGCCTGTTAGACGGGATTGAGGAGGAGTACAGTCAGTCGATTTGACAATGTATTTTAAAATGACATGTAAAATGCCTTCTAGCTGTATTGTAGATCGTTTGTCTTTGCCGACCTTTTCGCTTCAACCTCGGGACCCTAGAGTCCGGAGTGTGTCCGAATACCTTCTCGGTTATGAAAAACCCGGGGCATGCATGGAGACCAGGCGTAGGGGTCATTAGTGCTATATCAGACAAGTGCCCAACTAGTTATGTTATATTACATGGTTAGTAAGAAACATCTTCCAGGGAGAATAGTTCCATTAAGGGTTCCTTTCCCTGGGAGGCATGCCCTAAAGTGCATGTCCGGACTGCGAAAAGAGCAGGAAAACATCTGGGGGCAGAAAAAAAAAGGAAAATTATCTTTCAAGTCACCGACCGAATATTCCCTTAAGAACGCTAGCTTTCGGCTTCACCCAGTCTGAGGTACACATCCGGCTGACCCGGCAGTAACAATCGCAGAGGTGCTCCCTTTACCTCCTAGCCGAACAATCGGGAATGTAGGGGTAATCACAGGAGCCAGGCAACCCAGCTTGGCCAAAACTTAAGTCATATCGATGCATATAATGGTGAATAAAAGGTACATGCGGAAGTTTGACACATGTATTCGGCATAAAGCCTGTTATAAGTAAGCTTCTGTGAAAGAAGCCCCCAGGTATAATGAGTGCAAGTAGCATGTCAAGTGTGTGCGAACAATGCGCAGATCGGCCCTCAAGGGCTTTATGAAAAAAGTGGGAGAAAAGAGATAAACAAAAGACAACTGAAGTGTAAAATGTGGACGGAGGAAGGAGACGAACGTTGAGTCCGGCGCTAGGCGTAGAATCTACGGAGGCGGGCTGCGTTCCATGGGTTCGGCTCAAGTCGGTTGTCCGATGCGTTTCGCGGACGGTATGCTCCGCCGCTCAGGACTTGGTCGATGATGAAGGGACCTTCCCATTTGGGCTTGAGTTTGTCCTTTTTCTTGTCCGGCAGGCGTAGAACTAGTTTGCCAACGTTGTAAGTTTTAGCCCGTACTTCTCTGCTTTGATATCTTCGAGCCTGCTGCTGATAGAATGCGGAACGAGCCTTTGCCACGTCGCGCTCCTCCTCCAATGCGTCCAAGCTGTCCTGCCGATCCATCTCGGCTTCTCTTTCTTCGTACATGCGCACTCGGGGTGAGTTATGAATTATGTCGTAGGGCAAAACTGCTTCTGCGTCGTATACCATAAAGAATGGTGTGAATCCAGTAGTACGGTTTGGCGTGGTCCGCAGCCCCCAGAGTACGGAGTCGAGCTCCTCTACCCAGTGCATGTTAGATTCCGTAAGGGACCGCACTAATCTGGGTTTGATGTCTCTCATGATTAGACCATTTGCTCGTTCAACTTGACCGTTGGTTTGAGGGTAATAGACTGAACCGTAGTCGAGCTTAATGCCCATATTTTTGCACCAGAGTTTAACCTCGTCGGCCGTAAAGTTCGTGCCGTTATCGGTGATGATGCTGTGGGGGACGCCATAACTGTGTACTACCCCGGATATGAAGTCTATCACTGGTTCGGATTCGGCCGTTTTAACTGGCTTGGCCTCTATCCATTTGGTGAATTTGTCCACCATGACCAATAGGTACTTTTGCTTGTGGGTTCCCCCTTTAAGGGGTCCAACCATGTCAAGCCCCCAGACCGCGAACAGCCAGGTGATGGGTATAGTTTTGAGGGCGGTGGGTGGCATGTGGCTCTGATTAGCAAAGAGCTGACAACCGACGCATCGTTGGACTAAGTCGTGAGCATCTGCCCGGGCCGTCGGCCAATAAAATCCTATACGGAAGGCCTTGCCTACAAGGTCCTGGGCTGCAGCGTGGTGTCCGCCTAGTCCGGCGTGAATTTCATCCAGAAGGTTTCGCCCTTCCTCTTCGGAGATGCACCTTTGAAGGACTCCGGTTGTACTTTTCTTATAAAGTTCTCCCTCATGGACCTTGTAGGCTTTAGATCGCAGAACTATGCAGCGGGCCTCATTTTGGTCTTCGGGAAGTTCCTGCCTAATTAAGTAGGCTAGGAATGGTTCTGTCCACGGGGCAATTACCGCCATTATTTCGTGGGCTGAAGGTGTTATTTCATCGGCTGAACCGCCGATTATGTCAGATTGTTCTGTGTTGGGTGGTGTGGTTGCTTCCGGGTTGTTATTTCCGGACTCCTCTTCCCATAGTACAGATGGCTTAAAGAGCCGCTCCAGGAAGATGTTTGGAGGGACGGCATCGTGTTTTGCGCCGATGCGTGCCAACACGTCGGCTGCTTGGTTATTATCTCGGGCTACGTGGTGGAATTCGAGTCCTTCGAACCGAGCTAACATTTTTAGGACAGTGTTACGATAGGCTGCCATTTTCGGATCCTTGGCGTCAAAGTCTCCATTTACTTGGGATATTGCAAGGTTTGAATCCCTGCGCACCTCTAGGCGTTGAATACCCATGGAGATTGCCATCCGGAGACCATGTAGGAGGGCCTCATATTCGGCTGCATTGTTGGAGTCCGTGTACATTATCTGAAGTACGTATTGGACTGTGTCTCCGGTTGGGGACGTCAATACGACGCCAGCCCCCAAGCCGGCCAACATTTTGGAGCCGTCGAAATGCATAATCCAATTGGAGTATGCGCCGTACTCTTTAGGGAGTTCGGCTTCAGTCCATTCAGCGACAAAGTCAGCCAAGACTTGCGACTTTATAGCTCGCCGAGGTTTATAAGTTATGTCAAATGGTAAGAGCTCAATGGCCCATTTTGCAATCCTGCCCATCGCGTCGCGGTTGTTTATAATGTCATTGAGGGGTTGTAAGTGCATCTAGTGCCCCTTAGTGATTTTGGTGTATTGAAGACTTATAGGTTAAGGGACTAATGCGTTTGTGAGTGTACACAGGTCTATAAGTCTATGAGGAGTTTGATATTTACAGAGAAAGTCGACCCCTAAAAATGAAGTTCTTCGACTGAAGACTTTGATATTCTGAAGACTTTCTGAAGACTTTGAAAGTGAAGAAATTGGTGTGACCTTGAAGACTTGGTATTCATTTGAGGAACATGAAGCGTGAAGACTTTTATTTTCGTAGTTTCATTTTCTCTTTCTTGAGTCATAAGAAACACCGTACTGTTAAAGGGGGTCGAGGAAATACTAAGGAAAAATTTCCATGTGATGCTCAACTCAAAATCCTACACCTACCAATCCCTTCGAGTGAAGCCTTTGGAAATCTCATACAGTTCAGTCACTTTCTTCAGTGACAGAGACGAAGTTCTTCTGGTCGCTGATGAATTTGTTCTGACTGAGGAGTTAGGAATTCGCCAGTGCGAATTGCCTACACAGTGAGGAACATGATAGCCCTGAGGAATTTGAGAGTCAAATTTCCGACCGTTGCTGTGCTGCGCGCCAGCTGTCCCAAAATATCTTATCCACCTAACGGTCATATCATTGAAGGGCATTTATGTCTTATCATGTCGGGCTGCTCCCTAGGCTATAAATAGCCGCCCCCTACAACCACTAGCTGGTTGGCTGCTCCGAGAGAACTTGACACTTGTCATTTGAGAGCAACCCATCCTCCGAGGACTTTGAGCGAAAATCATCGAGTGAGGAAAACCCAAAACCAAACCCCTACAAACCCAAAGTGATTGAGCATCACTGAAGAAATTGATCCTGCGTGGATCCGACGCTTGTTACCTTTGAAGACTGTGCTTCTTCCAGACGGTTAGGCGTCATGGTCTAGAGCATCCAAGAGGAATTGTGGATCGCCGAGTGACCAAGTCTGTGAAGGTTTGGAAGTCGCCTGAAGACTTACCACGAGTGATTGGACGAGGTCTGTGTGACCTTAGTTCAAGGAGAATACGGTGAGGACTGGGTGTCCTGAGCTGCGTGCTCAGCGACTGGGTGTCCGGGACTGTGTGTCCTCGAGTTTAAATACTCAGCCGCTCCAACCAGACGTACAACTGAGACAGCAGTTGGAACTGGTCTACCAAATCATTGTCTTCACCAACCTAACTGGTTCTATTTCCTCAACCCTTTCATTTCCTCATTACTGTGTTGAGTGTTTGTTCATATCTGTGTTTGAAGACTTTGACTGAAGACTTTCTCAATTTCCTCAGTTCAATTTCTTCAGTCTGTTTGTCTTCATCTTGTGTTATCCTGTGATTACGCTTTCTGTACTCTGTGCTAGTCTTCATTTCATCATGATGACCATGCTTGTATTCTGTTATGCTTACTTCTGAGTACTTATTCCGCTGCTAGTAGTTCTTCGCTAAGGAATTTCCTCACCGGCAAATTCCTCAGTGAAGAATTCATAAAAATCGCCTATTCACCCCCCTCTAGTCGATATAACGCACTTTCAATTGGTATCAGAGCAAGGTACTCCCTTGTTCTGTGTGATTTTGGTTTAACCGCCTGGAGTTTTAGTTATGTCGACCGCAGGTATGATCAAGGTCTCGGCTGGGTGTCCTACCTTTGATGGGACGGACTACCCCTACTGGAAAAACAAGATGCGAATGCATCTTGAGGCAATTGACAACGATCTCTGGTATGTTGTGGAAAATGGTGTTCCCTCTGTCTCACCCTCACTGAACGCTACCGATGTGAAGAGATTCAAGCAACTCGATTCTCAAGCGAAGAATATCATATGTGGCCATCTGAGTAAAGGACAGTATGGAAGAGTGAGTGCTTTGGAAACTGCTAAGCTTATCTGGGATAGGCTGTCCAAAGTGAATGAAGGAGTCTCAACTCAGCGTGACTCTCGAGTTGATGTTCTTCGGAATCTCTTCAACCGCTTCAAAAGACTCGACAATGAAAATGTCCAACAAACCTTTGATCGCCTCACTGACATCTCAAATGAGCTTCAAGCCCTCGGTGCCACTGACATCACTGACCATGAGGTGGTGAAGAAACTGTTGAGATCGCTTGATTCCTCATTTGATACTCTGGGACTGATGATACAAGAACGGGCTGACTACAAGTCTCTTGATCCTGCCGATATCCTCGAAAGGCTAAATACTCACGAGTTC
Source organism: Triticum aestivum (assembly GCF_018294505.1). Lineage (NCBI taxonomy): Eukaryota > Viridiplantae > Streptophyta > Magnoliopsida > Poales > Poaceae > Triticum > Triticum aestivum. Next base: position 134,610,289 of record NC_057807.1, read on the forward strand.
CAGCTTGCTGAAAAGAGAGATCTCTATGGTTCGAGCTATGGCAAACCACGTGCCCTGAAGGCCAAGGTTGTGTCTGAGTCTGAATGTGAGGATTCTGGTAGTAGCCTTGGTGATCCTGAAGAATTGAGCCAGGAGCTAGCACTGCTCGTGAAGAAATTCCAGAAGTTCTCAAGACGTGGTCGCTTTGGAAAATCCTCAAGAAGCAGTGATTCCTCATCAAGTGACTATAAGAGAAGGCTGTGCCACAAATGCAAGAAACCTGGTCACTATATTCAAGATTGTCCTCAGTGGGAAAAGGAATTGAAGAAGAAGAAATACAAGGATTACAGTTCTGATGATGCGAAGAAGAAGAAGAAATCGTCAAAATCTTCGTCATCAAAATCCTCGAAGTCTTCATCTCACAAGAAGAGCAGCTCCAAGAAGGCTCGGGCATTCATTGGCAAGGAAATGGACTCTGAAGCTGAATCTGAGGAACATGAGGAAGAGGAGGCGTCTGAAGAATCCGAATCTGGTGTGGCGAGTCTGGCCTTCGCTACTGCTTTCGTTAGCAAGTCCATCTTCAACACTGAAGAAACTGACCCCACCGACAAGCCTGATGAAGATAATGATGACTACGCTCCCACCTATTGCTTCATGGCGAAAGGTGCAAAGGTACTCAAATACACCTCCTCTGAATCTAGTGAAAATGAATCTGATGAGGATCTCAAGCCCAGCTACTCTAAACTTGCTAAGATTGCTGTAAAACAACAAAGGGCTTTTGAAAAGGTTCAAAACATGCTAGACAAAAGTGATGATATGTTGGGTGAAGAAATGGATCGCACTAAAGCCCTGACTGAAAATCTTCAGAGACTTCAGTCTAGGTTTGATAACCTTCAAAGTCATCATAACACTCTCTTATCTGATCATGAGAAACTTTCTTATGAATTTCTTCAAAGAAAGCAAGATCTTGAGAAGCTAAGAGTGAGTTATGAAGATCTTCAGAAGGAGCGCGATTCATTACTAGCTCAACAAATCAGCGCTTCTCAGGAAGAATTTGTTCCTCCATGCTTAAAGTGCATTGAACGTGAATCTGCTAATTCTTCACCTGAATGTTCAAATGCTTCAACTGTTACAAATTCTTCACCTGCCTCTGCTATCACTAATTCCTCATCTGAGGACATTGCTAGTATCACTGACGATGCAGGGCTGAAGGAATTGTACATGACAGGCATGTACAAAAGCCTCAAAGGGCATCAGACTCTTTGTGATGTGCTTAAAAAGCAGATCCTCAACAGAAACCCTAGGAAAGAGGGTATCGCCTTTGAGAGGAAACTTAATGCTGATGGAACATATTGGAAGCCTGAGCAGTACCCCAAAACCTCATGGGTTGCTGCAAAGGGACCTCCAGTTGATCCATCTAACTTATCTGGCTTTACATGTGAATCTCCTCATTCTTCTGATGAGTCATTTGACTCCAACTATAAACTGTTCAAAAATCAGAATGGTGAAGTATTTGCTAGATATGTTGGCACTAACTGCAGGAACGGTTCTCCTATGAAGAAAATCTGGGTTCCCAAGAAGTGCCTTGAAAGTCTTCAGGTGAATGTCCTCATGACACCACCTGTGAAGAACAGGAACCCCAGATCAAATCCTTCACGTGGATCAAATTCCTCAAATGGATCAAAGTCCTCACATGATTATCATCGTGCTAACAACTCTGTTTCGCAGGGTAGAGCTAAGGGCTATGAATATGTGCATTATTCTTCAAACCATTATGTTCATAAGTCCTCGAAGAATTTCTCTGCTTATTCATATGCTTACCCTAACCCCTCTTATGTGAAACGAAATGGTTTGGCCTCTATGCCACCATTCTCGTATGGTGCTCGCAGAGTGATAAACTCTTTGCCACCCCTTCAGATGTGGGTGGTGAAGAAAAAGAACTAATCTCTTCTGCAGGGTCAGGTCTCCAGACGTGCTTTAACGTCTGAAGAATTTGCTGGGGACCTGACAAAATTGCCTGAAAGGACGCAGGCGAATCATGATGAAATGAACCTTCATTTCACACGTCCTCATACTGCTATATCTGTTTACTGATTGATGAAATTCATCTGATGAACTTGATATCATATTCTTCACTAATGAAGCATATGAGATTGTAAGCTACACTAATTCATCTGCAGGATGATCAACCCAAAGCTACTGAGTGGGTCCTCGATAGTGGATGTACGAATCACATGACTGGTGACAAGAATCTATTGATGGATGCTCCCTTATCACCGTCACATCTGAAGCATATCATCTTTGCTGACAAAGGCAAAAGTCAGGTATTGGGTCTTGGTAAGGTTGCAATCTCTAAGGATAAACACATGGACAAAGTCATGCTTGTTGAGTCCTTAGGATACAACCTCATGTCAGTCTCAATGCTTTGTGATCTTGATATGGTTGTTGTCTTTGGCAAGTATCGCTGTGTTGTGATTATGGAAGCTGACAATTCCAAAGTCTTCGAAGGCTTTAGGAGAGGAGATTTGTATATTGTTGATTTCTCTACAGGACCACAACCAGCCGTGTGTCTACTTGCAAAAGCTTCAGAAGGCTGGCTATGGCATCGACGACTTGGTCACGCAGGCATGAGGAATTTGCACACGCTTGCGAAGAAGAAGCATGTCATTGGCATTGAGAATGTCAAATTCCTCAAGGATCACTTATGCGGAGCCTGTGAAGCTGGAAAAATGACCAAGGCCAAGCATCCAGCGAAGACTATCATGACCACTACTCGTCCATTCGAATTGCTTCACATGGACCTCTTCGGACCTAATCATTACTCAGCAGTCACTAATGATGCATCTCTATATGGTTTTGTCATTGTTGATGATTACTCTCGATATACATGGGTACACATTGTTACTTACAAACATGAAGTGCAGGAAGTCTTCAAACGTTTTTCCTCGAGGGCTTCAACCAACTTTGGTGTGAAGATCAAGCACATCAGAAGTGACAATGGAACTGAGTTCAAGAATTCCGGTCTTGATGACTATCTTGATGAACTTGGTATTACTCATGAGTTATCTGCTCCCTATACTCCTCAGCAAAATGGCGTCGTGGAGCGCAAGAACAGAACTCTTGTTGAGATGGCTCGCACTATGCTTGATGAATACAAAACGCCTCATCGTTTTTGGATTGATGCAATTGATACTGCGTGCCACATCATCAACAGAGTATATCTTCACAAATTCTTCAAGAAGACGGCCTATGAACTCCTCACTGACAAGAAACCCAATGTGAGTTATTTCAAAGTCTTCGGTGCTAAATGTTGGATTAGAGATCCTCACCACAATTCTAAATTTGCACCGAAAGCACATGAAGGTTTTATGCTTGGTTACGGAAAGGACTCGCACACCTACAGAGTCTTCAACATTGTTCTTCACAAGATTGTTGACACTGTAGATGTGCGGTTCGATGAAACTAATGGCTCGCAAAGAGAGCACCTACCTTCTGTGTTAGATGAACCAGCACCTGAGGATTCTATCAAGTTCAAGGCAACTGAGGATGTCATTCCTACTGAAGAATCTGCTGAAGAATTCATTCCAGTTCATGAAGAACGTCGAGCTGATGCACCTGAAGAAAATGCTGAGGAAAATGGTGCTGAAGAAAATGCTGATCAAACTCCTCAGCGACAACCAGCTCATCCTCGCGTTGCAAAAGAAGTGCAAGTGGAGAAGATCATCGATGACATTAGAGCACCAGGTCCTCTCACACGCTCAAAAGCTTCACATTTATCTAACTTTTGTGGGCACTATGCTTTTGTCTCTATCACAGAGCCCACTAAGGTAGATGAAGCATTTTTGGAGCCGGAGTGGATTCAGGCTATGCAAGAAGAATTACATCAGTTCGAGCTCAACAATGTCTGGGAACTGGTCAAACGTCCAGATCCTCGCAAGCATAATATCATTGGCACAAAGTGGATCTACCGCAACAAGCAAGATGAAAATGGCCTTGTGGTGAGGAATAAGGCACGACTGGTAGCTCAAGGCTACACACAGGTTGAAGGAATTGATTTCGATGAAACTTTTGCACCTGTTGCTAGACTTGAGGCTATTCGCATATTACTTGCTTATGCTAACCATCATGATATCATCTTATATCAAATGGATGTGAAAAGTGCATTCCTCAATGGTAAGCTTGAGGAAGAAGTATATGTTGCTCAACCCCCAGGTTTTGAAGATCCAAAGAATCCTGACAAAGTCTTCAGACTTAATAAGGCCCTCTATGGCCTCAAGCAAGCCCCTCGGGCGTGGTATGATACATTGAAGGAATTCTTCGTGAAGAATGGCTTCACACCCGGTTCACTCGACCCTACTCTCTTTACTAAATCTTATGATGGTGAACTGTTTGTGTGCCAAATATATGTTGATGATATTATCTTTGGCTGTACTGACCAACGTTATAGTGATGAATTTGCCTATATGATGAGTGAAGAATATCAAATGTCTATGATGGGAGAGTTGAAATTCTTCTTAGGTCTTCAAATTCGTCAACAGCGCAATGGTATATTCATATCTCAGGAGAAATACCTCAAAGATGTACTGAGGAAATTCGGCATGCAAGATTGCAAAGGCGTCAAAATTCCTATGCCCACAAATGGCCATCTATGCACTGATGAAAATGGTATTGACTTCGATCACAAGGTATACCGCTCCATGATTGGTTCTTTATTGTACTTATGTGCATCTAGGCCAGATATAATGCTTAGTGTTTGCATGTGTGCCCGATTTCAAGCTGCACCGAAGGAATCACACCATAAGGCTGTGAAGCATATTCTTCGATATCTAGCTCACACACCAACACTAGGATTATGGTACCCCAAGGGCTCTGATTTTGATCTCATTGGATATTCTGACTCTGACTATGCTGGTGATCGTGTGGACCGCAAGTCAACTTCTGGCACTTGTCATTTCCTCGGACGATCTTTGGTCTGTTGGTCCTCGAAGAAACAGAACTGCGTATCACTGTCTACTGCGGAAGCTGAATACATTGCTGCTGGCTCTTGCTGTGCTCAACTGCTTTGGATGAAGCAAACACTCAAGGACTATGGCGTCAACGTGAAGAATGTGCCTCTCCTCTGCGACAATGAGAGTGCCATCAAGATTGCTCACAACCCAGTTCAGCACTCGAAGACAAAGCACATTCAGATTCGTCATCATTTTCTTCGTGATCATGTGTTGAAGGGCGACATCTCCATCGAGCACGTGAAGACTGAAGAACAGCTAGCTGATATCTTCACTAAGCCCTTGGATGAGAAGAGATTTAGCAAGTTGCGGTGTGAGCTAAATATCTTAGAATCTTCGAATGTTCTTTGAAAAGGACACACACCCTGACACTTATGCAAAATTGATGACTTAGATGTGCAACACATGAAGAAACGTTTTTCTTCAATCAATGAAGAATAACACTCTAAGTGTGAAGAAATTAATGAAGAATTTGATTCTCAGAACCCTACGACAATTGTACGCGGTGTCTGAAATCATCATTCTTATACGGTGGGTCACGCCACCACAAAAAGTTGAAAATCTTCAATTTGAGTTTTTCCTCAGTTTTGAAATTCTTCAGTTTTTCAAATTCTTCAACTTTGCAAAATCTTCACTGTTTCCGTCGTTTTCTTCATTGGCTATATATATATATATATGAGTTTATGTCCTCTACAGCATTCACTTATAGCTATTTCTTCAAGTTGCTTTTTCTGCTAAGTGAATGTGATCGGACCCTTCCCCCTCTATGCTATACTCAACCCAATCTATTCACAAATTCTTCATGTGCGTTCTATTTGAAACTCGTTCAAAATCTTCACTGTGTCCTTGTCAGCTGAAGAAATTGCGAACGAAACTTTAAAACAAATCTTATCCAAATTTTCGGTTTTGCCGCTCAAACCGTTCCGCATCCCACAATGCATTATTCTATTCACCCACGATCGTACACGATCTCAACTACACAGTACGTGGGTGACACATGTCGCGAGAAGGAGAAAGGGCAGGGGCACGTTCGTCCCAAATCTTCGGGCGAACAGTTTTTACCGTGTCTATAAATACCCCTCTCCCCTTCCTCACTTCATTTACTCCGCTCGATCGCTACTCTCTCACTCGAGCTCCTCAAACCCTAGCGCCGCCGCTACTCCATCGTCGCCGGTGAGGAAGAGCTTCGCTGCCTCGACCTCGTCGCCGTCGTACTCACGCCGACCGCGGAAATCTTCACTCCGCCGCCGCCGTAGCTGTCTTCCTCTGCCAAGTTAGGGCGTGGGAGATCTAACCTGACGAACTTCACATCTGTTCTTCTCAGTTCGTCGTGTTCTTCACTTCGGGTAATTAAAAGTTACTTTTATTACTCACTTTGATTCTCAAACTTTCCTGAAAATCTTCAAAGGTGTTTATTCTTCAAATCTTCACACATATGAACACCTCACACATCATATGATCTTGAACTGTTTCTCTAAGCAATCATTTTCTTCAAGATTCCCTAATTGTGTGGATCTTCGATCTGTACAACTCTGGAACCTAAGACAAGAACGCTTAGTGAAATTCCTCAAGGTTCATCTGGTCAAATTCCTCAAAACTTGTTCTTTTCGAAAAACCTTCTGAGAACGCATATGACCTCTCCAAATTCCTCGCACCTATACTCTGTTCACAGGTACTCATGTCTGCTGCTGAATCACTAGGTTCTCATCAACTTAACTCATTTGCAGCGTTCCTCGAAGAAAAACTGCATACTTCTTCAGAGAATTCGATTGTTCAAATTCCTCAACTGAAGAATATGGCAGACGGTAAGAAGCCGCAGAAAGGAGGAAAGAAACCTGAGGTTATGACTGCGTTTGAAATCCCTGAGGAAATTTATGCTGACTATTGCACACCTGATGAAGCAAAATTTGGCAAAGAAAACAAAAATCAGCGCAAGGTGCGCATACAGAGGATTGAACGGAGATGGGCAAGGGAATGGAGGGAATACAGATATGTGACTCCAAAGTACATGAGGAAATTCGCCCTCAATCCTCCATGCCCAAGAGCTCCATTGGCACCTGGCCAAGTAGCTGACCCCACCAGCATCAAGCGTGGTGAGGACTTTCCTGAAGAATGGGCTAAGCGCCAAGCTAAATTGGCAAGACAAGCCAAGGAGGCAGTGAAGAAATTCAATGAGGATTCTGCCACTGCTACTGCTACTGAGGCCTCGGTCAAACCGAGGAAATCCATGCCAAAGAAGCCTGCTCGTAAGCCAAGTGCTTCACCAACAGCGCCCTCACGGCCAAGTTCCTCAGCAATGCCCTCACGGCAAATTCCTCACACTGCTACTGCTCCACCAAAGTCCTCAGCAGCTCCTTCAAAGTCCTCAGCTCCTGTGCATCTGGCTACATGTCAAAGGACTGCTGGTTTCTCGATTGCCTCTGGTGTTTCAGCAAGTTCCTCAGCTGCACCAATTTCCTCATCAGGCCCCACACTGTTGAAGACCAAAGCAACAGCTGGACGAGGTCCTCGGCCAAGTCCAAAGAAGAAACAGGTCGCATTCCATGTGCCTTCTGATGATGAAGCTTCTGATGATGAACTTGCAGAAATCATCAGAGACAGACAGGTGAAGGCCGCTAGAGCCAAAGGCACATCTGTGCCACTGCTTTTGGATCCGAGGAAAATCCTCGATTACATTGATCTCTGGCACAAGGATCCAAACACCCCAATGCCTGATTTTCATCTGACTCCTGGTCAAAGTCACATGCTGACCCATTTCATCACTGAAGAGAAATGGAAGTTTGAAAAGGCAAGAGAGATCAAGAAAGCGCAATACAGAAAGGAGAAGCTCCTGAAGAAAAATGTTGTCAGAATGACACCTGAGGAACTTCTCCAGGCTCAGTCTGAAATTCAAGCTCTCAGCAAAGACTTTGATGCCTACTATGCTGATTGGCAAGGAGCTAAAGTGAGATTCGTTAATCTAACGAAGAAATTCACAAATGTTGCAGCCCCATCGCAACAAGAAAATCTTCAGGCTGCAGACTCTGCTCAGCCTGCTAAAGAACATGCCAGCACCGCTGATGACTTTCAGCCTGCTGAAGAAAATGCTAGTTCCAGGGCTGGTGAAGAAATTCCAGCCGCTGAAGAAATTGCCAGGGCATCCACTAGTGGTGCGCCTGAAGAAACCGAAGAGATCAGGGCAACTGCATCAGTTGCGCCTGAAGAAAATGAACCAGATTCCTCAGCTCCTCCCGCGCCTACACCAACTCCAATTCTTCCATCTACATCTGATGTGAAGAAGACCAATGCTGCAGAGCGAGCTGCAGTGAAGAAAAGGAAGGCATCAGCTGCGTCAAATTCTTCGGCTACGAAGAAAATGAAGCCAATGACCAGCTCATTTGAAAATCCAATTGATGTTGTTCCAATTTCCTCCATACCATCTAAGGACCTTGTTCCTTTTGGAGAAGACTATGAGATCCCAAGCGGATCTGATGAAGAAAATCATTCTGCTGCTTCGTCAGAGCAGATTGATGAAGAAATTGAAGTGGACGAAATCCCTTCAACGCCAGTCATTTCCTCACCTATGCCTCAGTTCACAGGTGAAGAGGCTGGTGTTGAGGAAATTGAAGATGAAGATGTGGATATAGGATGCACCACACTTGTGATGAATGATGATTTTTGGGAAGGTCAGCATCCCCATACTCCTCTCTTCACACCTATCCAACAGATTCCTCAGTCCCCTGCAACAACAGTTCAAATGGGCTCTGAAGAAACTCAACCCACTCCCTCTGTGCATGAAGACATTCCAGCCGCTAGTGCTGAAGAACCTGCTGCTGCTGATCCTCAGGTTGCACACGAAGAGGAACCAGAAATTCCTCAGCCTGAAGAACCTGAGCTCGCGATTCCTGAGGTGGTGATGCAACTCACTGACACCCCTCTGCCAAAGCCAAAGAATCCGTTCTCAAGCAAACAGAAGTTCAAGGCTGAAGACTTCTTTGCCGAGCATGTATTCTTCACTGACTACAACCCCTATGACTCTGCTCGCATAAGGAAGAGGCGTTTCTGGACTGCTAGTCAAGCCAACTTCTATTCCTCTGTGCTGTTTGACAAAGACAAAATCTTCGATCATGCACATATTCCTCACGTGGACATGGAATCTCTGCCATGCTTCGAGCCAGTCCTCAGTGTTCTTCATGATGCAGGATTACTCAATTTCTGCACTGACATTTGCGATTGGAATGAAGAACTCATTCTTCAGTTCTACGCTACACTGCATATCACTGGAGACGCTGAAGATGTCAACTCATGGGTGTTGGACTGGATGACTGAAAACACTCACTACAAGGCACCGGCAACTGAATTGCTTCGTGTCCTTCCTCTCAATCCTCCGCATGACAGTGCACGTTGCATCTACAGTGACCCTGAACTGACAAATTATTATATGCAAGTGCTCATGAAGCCTTTGAAGCCTGGGCAAGCCCCACGAACCAAATTCCTCGTCAAGGAATTACTCTATGTGCCTCGGACTGTCTATCGCATTCTGACGAAGACAATGAGTCCTATCAAAGGCCACGACTCAAATGATGAAGAAGTCGTTGGCATCATGAAGAATATGCTTTTCAACATCATTCATGGCGTTCCCGTCAACTTCCATGATTTCTTCATGAGGACTCTGGGCAATATTGCTATGTCACCATTCGAGCTGAAGCCCTATGCGCCTTGGATTATGAGATTCATCAGGGAAAGATCTTCACTGAATTACAAAGCTGACACTCTGAACCACGGTAGCTACTTGCCTCCCATTGAAGTCCTCAAACGGACAGTTTCATCAGCTGATGATAAAGGCAAGGCAGCTGCTGTGATCGATGAAGGCATTCGTCCATTGGATGGTCAATTTCGCAAGGCTACATCTTACTCTACCAATGACGACTCTGCCACACATGACTCTGCCGCAAATACCTCAGCCAAGCAAAATCCTCAAGCCACAGCACCCAGGGTGATGACTGACCGTGAGTTACTCCTCAGTCTTCATCAGAAGGTTGATCGCAATCACAAATGGGTAAAGCGTCAGTTTGGTGCACTTCTTCACAATATGACCTCAACACACAATGCTGTGAAGAAGAACCAATACTACCTTCATGAAACCTTCAACCGCACCTGGGCTGTCCTCACTCATGTCTATAGCGCTGAAGAACTGAAGACTATGGGTCTCAAGGAAGAATTTGACTGGTCTGCACCTCCTCCGAAGAAATTCAAGAGGGTCAAAATTCCTCCACTGGTGGCCAGCTCTTATTCTTCATCGCGTGACACTGATGAGAATGAAGATTTGGACGACACTGCGGCAGGCCCTGCTACAACAAACAACCCCGACAACGCTGGCGCTCCTCCATCGACTTGAAATTCTTCAGGGGCGTTAGTCCTCAGTTTCAATCCTTTTGGTCATTTGATGACAAAGGGGGAGAAATCTGAGTTAGTCTTCAAGCGGGTCTATATTAAGGGCATTTTTTTAAGTTACAACTCTCGTTCTTCTGAAACTTTTATTTGGATCGAGTTGTAATCTTAAACCCGATGGTGCGCTGATACTTTTGTTGCATTATGCTTTTGATGCTTTCGGCATGCTTATTCCTCGTTAATGACATTGCACGCATGCTGAATCTCATCAGGCACCATATTTCATCATGCATTTCAAATTCTTCATATTATATATCAAATGCGTGTATGAATTACAAGATATAGGGGGAGATCTCCATGATTCAACTCTTCAAATGTGCATTGCCTCAAACGCAAATTCCTCACTATGCACATCTTCAGGGGGAGTTCTTCTATATCTTGCTATCAAATTCCTCAATATCAGTATTTACACTTCATACATTTATCCCCGCTGAAAACTTAACCTATATTGTCATCAATCACCAAAAAGGGGGAGATTGTAAGTGCATCTAGTGCCCCTTAGTGATTTTGGTGTATTGAAGACTTATAGGTTAAGGGACTAATGCGTTTGTGAGTGTACACAGGTCTATAAGTCTATGAGGAGTTTGATATTTACAGAGAAAGTCGACCCCTAAAAATGAAGTTCTTCGACTGAAGACTTTGATATTCTGAAGACTTTCTGAAGACTTTGAAAGTGAAGAAATTGGTGTGACCTTGAAGACTTGGTATTCATTTGAGGAACATGAAGCGTGAAGACTTTTGTTTTCGTAGTTTCATTTTCTCTTTCTTGAGTCATAGGAAACACCGTACTGTTAAAGGGGGTCGAGGAAATACTAAGGAAAAATTTCCATGTGATGCTCAACTCAAAATCCTACACCTACCAATCCCTTCGAGTGAAGCCTTTGGAAATCTCATACAGTTCAGTCACTTTCTTCAGTGACAGAGACGAAGTTCTTCTGGTCGCTGATGAATTTGTTCTGACTGAGGAGTTAGGAATTCGCCAGTGCGAATTGCCTACACAGTGAGGAACATGATAGCCCTGAGGAATTTGAGAGTCAAATTTCCGACCGTTGCTGTGCTGCGCGCCAGCTGTCCCAAAATATCTTATCCACCTAACGGTCATATCATTGAAGGGCATTTATGTCTTATCATGTCGGGCTGCTCCCTAGGCTATAAATAGCCGCCCCCTACAACCACTAGCTGGTTGGCTGCTCCGAGAGAACTTGACACTTGTCATTTGAGAGCAACCCATCCTCCGAGGACTTTGAGCGAAAATCATCGAGTGAGGAAAACCCAAAACCAAACCCCTACAAACCCAAAGTGATTGAGCATCACTGAAGAAATTGATCCTGCGTGGATCCGACGCTTGTTACCTTTGAAGACTGTGCTTCTTCCAGACGGTTAGGCGTCATGGTCTAGAGCATCCAAGAGGAATTGTGGATCGCCGAGTGACCAAGTCTGTGAAGGTTTGGAAGTCGCCTGAAGACTTACCACGAGTGATTGGACGAGGTCTGTGTGACCTTAGTTCAAGGAGAATACGGTGAGGACTTGGTGTCCTGAGCTGCGTGCTCAGCGATTGGGTGTCCGGGACTGTGTGTGCTCGAGTTTAAATACTCAGCCGCTCCAACCAGACGTACAACTGAGACAGCAGTTGGAACTGGTCTACCAAATCATTGTCTTCACCAACCTAACTGGTTCTATTTCCTCAACCCTTTCATTTCCTCATTACTGTGTTGAGTGTTTGTTCATATCTGTGTTTGAAGACTTCGACTGAAGACTTTCTCAATTTCCTCAGATCAATTTCTTCAGTCTGTTTATCTTCACCTTGTGTTATCCTGTGATTACGCTCTCTGTACTCAGTGCTTGTCTTCATTTCATCTTGATGACCATGCTTGTATTCTGTTATGCTTACTTCTGAGTACTTATTCCGCTGCTAGTAGTTCTTCGCTAAGGAATTTCCTCACCGGCAAATTCCTTAGTGAAGAATTTATAAAAATCGCCTATTTACCCCCCTCTAGTCGATATAACGCACTTTCAGGGGTACTTCGGAGGCCATTGTTATCGAACACTCTTGAAAGTAGTGTCGCAGCTTCCGGGATGCCATAAACACCGTGTACGCTATCTTTTGATAATGCGGGTACCGGGACTTGCATGGAGTTAAGACAGTGGATACGAAGTACACTGGCTTTTGAAGAGGGAATTTGTGTCCTTCTGTTTCTCGCTCGACGACGAGTACCGCGCTGACAACTTGATGTGTTGCTGCGATATATAATAACATTGGTTCGCCCATGTTAGGCGCGGCCAGGACCGGATTTGTTGCCAGTATGGCCTTTATTTCTTCGAGTCCGGCCATGGCGGCATCCATCCACTCAAAATGTTCGGTGCGCCTGAGGAGGCGATAGAGGGGCAATGCCTTTTCTCCTAAACGGGAGATGAAGCGGCTTAGAGCCGCCATGCATCCAGTCAATTTTTGTATTTGTTTGAGGTCTTTTGGAATATCCAGCTGTGACAGAGCTCGGATCCTGGCTGGGTTTGCTTCAATTCCTCTACCGGATACAATGAAGCCCAGGAGCTTTCTGGCTGGTAAGCCGAAAACGCATTTTTCCGGGTTCAGCTTTATGTCATATGCTCGGAGGTTATCGAATGTGAGCCTCAAATTGTCTACTAGAGTTTCGACGTGTTTGGTCTTGACGACCACGTCGTCTATGTATGCCTCTACTATTTTGCCGATCTAGGTAGCCAGACATGTCTGAATCATGCGCTGATATGTTGCGCCGGTGTTTTTGAGTCTGAAGGGCATCGTGTTGAAGCAGAATGGTCCATATGGAGTAATGAATGCCGTTGCGGCTTGGTCCACCTCCGCCATCTTGATTTGATGGTAGCCGGAGTATGCGTCGAGGAAGCACAATGAATCGTGCCCTGCAGTAGCATCGATTATTTGATCGATGCGGGGAAGGGGGAAAGGATCCTTTGGACAAGCCTTGTTGAGGTCTTTAAAGTCGACACATAGGCGCCAGGATTTGTCCTTCTTTGGTACCATTACCAGGTTTGCTAGCCAGTCCGGATGTTTGATGTCTCTGATGAATCCGGCTTCCAATAGTTTGGCTAGCTCCTCTCCCATTGCTTGTCTTTTGGGTTCGGAAAATCGCTGAAGAGCCTGTTTGACTGGCTTGAATCCTTTTAGGATATTTAGGCTGTGTTCTGCCAACCTTCGTGGGATTCCTGGCATATCTGAAGGGTGCCAGGCAAATATATCCCAATTTTCCCGAAGGAATTCTCGTAGTGCGGCGTCTACGTCAGGGTTTAATTGTGCCCCGATGGAGGCCGTCTTTGTGGGGTCCGTTGGATGGACCTGGAATTTGACTATTTCGTCTGCTGGTTTAAAAGAGGTGGATTTGGATCTCTTATCGAGTATCACATCGTTCCTATTCACCATGGAGCGCAGCGCAGTGAGTTCTTCTGCCGCTAGGGCTTCGGATAGTGCCTCTAGGGCTAGTGCGGCTGTCTTGTTTTCGGCGCGGAATGCTATGTCCGGATCACTGACAAGAGTGATTATTCCATTGGGCCCGGGCATCTTAAGCTTCATGTACCCGTAATGGGGTATGGCTTGAAAAATTGTGAATGCCTCTCGCCCTAATAGAGTGTGATATCCGCTGCTAAACGGGGCCACTTGGAACGTAACCTCCTCGGACCTGTAATTGTCCGGTGAGCCGAACACCACATCGAGTGTAATTTTTCCTGTGCAGCGTGCTTCCTGGCTAGGGATTATTCCTCTAAAGGTTGTGCTGCTTCGCTCAATGTGGCTCCAGTCTATTTCCATTTTTCGAAGTGTTTCCTCGTAGATGAGGTTTAATCCGCTGCCGCCATCCATGAGCACCTTGGTAAGGCGAAAGCCGTCCACTATTGGGCTGAGGACCAATGCGGCTGGTGCTCGGGGAGTTCGGAATTTAGGTTCGTCGCTGGCGTTGAAGGTGATAGCCGTGTCGCTCCATGGATTTGTTGTTGCTACTTGGTAGACTTCGACGAGGCTGCGGATTGTTCGTTTCCGCATATTATTTGATGCGAAAGTCTCGAAGACTGTTGACACTGTATTGGTACTGTTGGAGTGGTTCTCCGGGGCTATAAGCTCTTCGCCACTTTTGGCCACCTGCCGCAGTATCCAACATGCTCGAAGGCTATGTGTTGGAGTGGCGCCCTCTGTACTGTGAATTTTACAGGGTCCGCTAAGCCATTCCTCCAGTATGGTTTCGTACCCTTTATGGGGTTTTTGCTTTTTGGTTTTTGTATCGGGTGCCTGAGCATGATGCACCCTTTTGTTTCGGACTAGGGTTGTATTTGGAGCCGGATTGTCCCAAAACTTAGTTTCGGTTTTCCGGAAACTCTCCATCGCACAGTACTTTCGTACTATGGACGCCAGGTCGGCGAAGCGTGTAATTTCACGACGACTTATGGCGTTCAAGATTACCTTGTCCGTGCAATTATTGCAGAAAATCGAAATTGTGTTTTCCTCACGGTAGTCTTTTATCCTGTCCATAACCAGGAGGAATCTGGCCCAGTAATGATGTACTGTTTCAGCGGGCTCTTGCCGGATTTGAGATAGAACGCATATGTTTGGGTGGGTGGGCGGAATTGAGTCCGGAACCCTGCCCGTCTTGAGGCTCAAAGGCCGAAAAATTTCCGAATTTGGAAGCTTGGATTGCTGGACGTTGTCCAATGAGTCTGGTCCGCTACCTGACTTTAGGTTCAGTACTTGATCGACGTCCGTCCCTCCGCGGGAATCCGGCATGGAGGGTTCAGGAGTCTGGACATAACTAGTTTTTAATACAGAAGAAGAGTCGCCGCGTTGTTCCTCTACCACCACAACATGGTGGGTAACCTGGGGAGAGTTAATCTCTCTCAGATCAGTTTAAGCCCAATCTGATTGTAGTCTGTAGCGACTCCCAGGGCGGCGGTGCGATCCAAGAGCTCGCTTATGGACGAGAGCTCTATTGGATCCAGCTGCTCGGCGAATTCCGAGTTGACGTGAAGATTGCTTTTGATGACCCGAGAGGTCATCGTCGAAGCGGTGGCCGAACAGGCGGTCATGAGGAAACCACCTAGCCGGATAGTTTGGTCGCGGCCACAGCTCATTTGGCGATGGTTCCGTCTTTAAAGACGGGAAGAGGCATCCTTCCTGATCGTGACGGCACAGAGGAACTCTCAATGAAAGCACCGATGTCGGTGTCAAAACCGGCGGATCTCGGGTAGGGGGTCCCGAACTATGCGTCTAGGCGGATGGTAACAGGAGACAAGGGACACGATGTTTTTACCCAGGTTCGGGCCCTCTCGATGGAGGTAAAACCCTACTCCTGCTTGATTGATATTGATGATATGGGTAGTACAAGAGTGGATCTACCACGAGATCAAGGAGGCTAAACCCTAGAAGCTAGCCTATGGTATGATTGTTGTAATGGTTGTTCGTCCTACGGACTAAAACCCTCCGGTTTATATAGACACCGGAGAGGGCTAGGGTTACACAGAGTCGGTTACAATGGTAGGAGATCTACATATCCGTATTGCCAAGCTTGCCTTCCACGCCAAGCAAAGTCCCATCCGGACACGGGACGAAGTCTTCAATCTTGTATCTTCATAGTGTTGGAGTCCGTCCGGTGATGATAGTACGGCTATCCGGACACCCCCTAGTCCAGGACTCCCTCACTCGGTATGATGACTACTTGATAGTTTAGTGCACCATGCTTTACGGCCTAGAACCGGGACTTCAAAAATGTTTTGAATGCCACAGAGCATATAAGATGTTCCAAGAGTTGAAATTAGTATTTCATACTCATGCCCGTGTCGAGAGGTATGAGACCTCTGACACTACTTTGCCTACAAGATGGAGGAGAATAGCTCAACCAGTGAGCATGTGCTCAGATTGTCTGGGTACTACAATTGCTTGAATCAAGTGGGAGTTAATCTTCCAGATAAGATAGTAATTGACAAAGTTCTCTAGTCACTATCACCAAGTTACTAGAACTTCGTGATGAACTATATTATGCAAGGGATGACGAAAGTAATTCCCGAGCTCGTCGCGATGCAGAAATCAGCGAAGGTAGAAATCAAGAAAGAGCATCAAGTGTTGATGGTTAACAAGACCACTAGTTTCAAGAAAATGGTAAAAGGATAGAAGGGGAACTTCAAGAAGAATGACAAGCAAGTTGTCACTTCCATGAAGAAACCCAACGCTAAACTCAAGCCTGAAACTAAGTGCTTCTACTGCAAAGGAAATGGTCACTGGAAGTGGAACTACCCTAGATACTTGGTGGATAAGAAGGATGGCAAAGTGAACAAAGGTATATTTGATATACATGTTATTGATGTGTACTTTACTAGTGTTTATAGAAACCCCTCGGTATTTGATACTAGTTTAGTTGCTAAGAGTAGTAACTCGAAACGGGAGTTGCAAAATAAATAGAGACTAGTTAAGGGCGAGGTTACGATGTGTGCTGAAAATGATTCCAAGATTGATAAGATCACCATCGCACACTCCCTTTACCTTCGGGATTAGTGTTGAACCTAAAATAAATGCTATTTGGTGTTTGCGTTGAGCATGAATATGATTGGATCATGTCTATTGCAATACGGTTATTCATTTAAGTCAAAGAATAATTGTTGTTCTATTTACATGAATAAAACCTTCTAGGGTCATACACTCAAGATAAATGGTTTATTGAATCTTGATCGTAGTGATACACATATTCATAATATTGAAGCCAAAAGATGCAAAGTAAATAATGATAGTGCAACTTATTTGTGGCACTGCCGTTTAGGTCATATTGGTGTAAAGCGCATGAAGAAACTCCATGTTGATGGGTTTTTGGAATCACTTGATTATGAATCATTTGATGCTTGAGAACCATGCCTCATGGGCAAGATGACTAAGACTCCGTTCTCCGGAACAATGGAGCGAGCAACTGAATTATTGGAAATAATACATACTGATGTATGTGGTCCAATGAGTATTGAGGCTCGCGGCAGGTATCGTTATTTTCTGACCTTCACAGATGATTTCAGCAGATATGGGTATATCTACTTAATGAAACACAAGTCTGAAACATTTGAAAAGATCAAAGAATTTCAGAGTAAAGTAGAAAATCATCGTAACAAGAAAATAAAGTTTCTACGATCTGATCGTGGAGGTGAATATTTGAGTTACGAGTTTGGCCTTCAGTTAAAACAATGTGAAATAGTTTCACAAGCTCACGCCACCTGGAACAGCACAGCATAATGGTGTGTCCGAACGTTATAACATAACTTTATTAGATATGGTGCGATCTATGATGTCTCTTACCGATTTACCAGTATCGTTTTGGGGTTATGCATTAGAGACAGCTACATTCATGTTAAATAGGGCACAATCTAAATCCATTGAGACGACACCGTATGAACTGTGGTTTGGCAAGAAACCTAAGTTGTCGTTTCTTAAAGTTTGGGGTTGCGATGCTTATGTGAAAAAGTTTCAACCTGGTAAGCTCGAACCCAAATTGGAGAAGTGTGTCTTCTATCACAGATCCGAAGGCAGATCTTTGTTGCTAAGAATGGATCCTTTCTAGAGAAGGAGTTTCTCTCGGAAGAAGTGAGTGGGAGGAAAGTAGAACTTGATGAGGTAATTGTACCTTCTCCCGAATTGGAAAGTAGTTCATCAAAAAAATCATTTCCAGTGATTGCTACACCAATTAATGAGGAAGATAATGATGATGATCACGAAACTTCAGATCAAGTTACTACTGAACCTCGCAGGTTAACCAGAGTAAGATCCGTACCAGAGTGGTATGGTAATCCTGTTCTGGACGTTATGTTACTAGACCATAACGAACCTACGAACTATGAGGAAGCTATGATGAGCCCAGATTCCGCGAAATGGCTTGAGGCCATGAAATCTGAGATGGGATCCATGTATGAGAACAAAGTGTGGACTTTGGTTGACTTGCCCGATGATCGTCAAGCCATTGAGAATAAATGGATCTTCAAGAGGAAGACGGACGCTGATGGTAGTGATACTATCTACAAAGCTCGAATTGTCGAAAAAGGTTTTCGACAAGTTCAAGGTGTTGACTACAATGATATTTTCTCACTTGTTCGATGCTTAAAAGTCTATCCGAATCATGTTAGCAATTGCCGCATTTTATGAAATTTGGCAAATGGATGTCAAACCTGCATTCCATAGTGGATTTCTTAAAGAAGAGTTGTATATGATGCAAGCAGAAGGTTTTGTAGATCCTAAAGGTGCTAACAAAGTGTGCAAAGCTCCAGCGATCCATCTATGGACTGGTGGAAACAGCTTAGAGTTGGAATATACGCTTTGATGAGTCGATCAAAGCATATGGTTTTATACAGACTTGCGGTGAAGCCTGTATTTATAAGAAAGTGAGTGGGAGCACTACAGCCTTTCTGATAAGTATATGTGAATGACATATTGTTGATCGGAAATGATGTAGAATTTTCTGGAAATCATAAAGGAATGTATGAAAGGAGTTTTTCAAAGAAAAACCTCGGTGAAGCTGCTTACATATTGAGTATCAAGATCTATAGAGATAGGTCAAGACGCTTGATAAGTTTTTTCAATGAGTACATACCTTGACAAGATTTTGAAGTAGTTTAAAATGGAACAGTCAAAGAAGGAGTTCTTGCCTGTGTTGCTAGGTGTGAAGTTGAGTAAGACTCAAAGCCCGACCACGATAGAAGATAGAGAGAGAATGAAAGTCATTCCCTATGCCTCAGCCCTAGGTTCTATAAAGTATGCCATGCTATGTACCAGACCTATTGTATACCCTGCCCTGAGTTTGGCAAGGGAGTACAATAGTGATCTAGGAGTAGATCACTAGACATTGGTCAAAATTATCCTTAGAGGACTAAGGAAATATTTCTTGGTTATGGAGGTGATAAAGAGTTCATCGTAAAGAGTTACGTTGATGCAAGCTTTGACACCGATTTGGATGACTCTGAGTCTCGATCTAGATAAATATTGAAAGTGGGAGCATTTAGCTAGAGTAGCTCCGTGTAGAGAATTGTAGACATAGAAATTTGCAAAATACATACGGATCTGAATGTGGCAGACCCATTGACTAAACCTCTCTCACAAGCAAAACATGATCACACCTTAGTACTCTTTGGGTGTTAATCACATGGTGATGTGAACTAGATTATTCACTCTAGTAAACCCTTTGGGTATTGGTCACATGGCGATGTGAACTATAGTGTTAAACCACATGACGATGTGAACTATCGGTGTTAAATCACATGGCGATGTGAACTAGATTATTGACTCTAGTGCAAGTGGGAGACTAAAGGAAATATGCCCTAGAGGCAATAATAAAGTTATTATTTATTTCCTTATATCATGATAAATGTTTATTATTCATGCTAGAATTATATTAACCGGAAACTTAGTACATGTGTGAATACATAGACAAATAGAGTGTCCCTAGTATGCCTCTACTTGACTAGCTTGTTAATCAAAGATGGTTAAGTTTCCTAGCCATGGACATCTGTTGTCATTTGATGAACGGGATCACATCATTAGAGAATGATGTGATGGACAAGACCCATTCGTTAGCTTAGCACTATTGATCGTTCAGTTTTATTCTACTGCTTTCTTCATGACTTATACATGTTCCTCTGACTATGAGATTATGCAAATCCCGAATACCGGAGGAACACCTTGTGTGCTATCAAACGTCACAACATAACTGGGTGATTATAAAGATGCTATACAGGTGTCTCCAAAGGTGTTTGTTGGGTTGGCATAGATCGAGATTAGGATTTGTCGCTCCGAGTTTCGGAGAGGTATCTCTGGGCCCTCTCGGTAATGCACATCAATATAAGCCTTGGAAGCAATGTGACTAATGAGTTAGTTACGGGATGATGCATTACGGAACGATTAAAGAGACTTGACGGGAATGATATTGAACTAGGTATTGAGATACCGACGATCGAATCTCGGGCAAGTAACATATCGATGACAAAGGGAACAACGTATGTTATTATGCGGTTTGACCGAGAAAGATCTTCGTAGAATATGTAGGAACCAATATGAGCATCCAGGTTCCACTATTGGTTATTGACCGGAGACGTGTCTCGGTCATGTCTACATAGTTCTCGAACCCGTAGGGTCCGCACGCTTAACATTCGATGACGATCGGTATTATGAGTTTATGTGTTTTGATGTACCAAAGGTAGTTCAGAGTTCCAGATGTGATCACAGACATAACGAGGAGTCTTGACATGGTCGAGACATAAAGATTGATATATTGGACGGCTATATTTGGACACCGGAAGTGTTCCGAGTGATTTTGGATAAAACCGGAGTGCCGGAGGGTTACCGGAACCCCCCGGGGAACTAGTGGGCCTAGATGGGTCTTAGTGGAGAGAGGGGGGGCGGCCAGGGCAGGCCGCGTGCCCCCTCCCCCTTGAGTCTGAATTGGACTAGGAAGGGGGGCGGCGCCCCCTTGTTCCTTCCCCCTCCTAGTAGGACTAGGAAAGGAGGAATCCTACTCCTACTAGGAGGAGGATTCCTCCCCTCCTTGGCGCACCCTAGGGTTGGCCGGTGTCGTGGGAACGACTCCGACAATAAGAGAGGGGTAGGATAACGGAGCATGATCTATCGAGATGCATATGGGTGACACGGTGGTTTTAGCGAGTTAGGGCCTCTCACGGTGGAGATAGCAACCCTACGTCTCGTGCTCCGAAGAGGCTTTGTTTTATCTGAGTATATATCTGGAGATTACAATGTATGTGTGAGAGAGAGGAACGGATCCCCATGCCTGAGCTAAGTCCTGAGACTAATGGTGAAAACAGAGAGAGGTGGAAGAAAAGAACCCCCCAAGTCTAGTGGTGGGGGGTGTCTTATATAGAGTGCGCCACCCCCTCACTTCCTATGTTACAAAGTGGAGTATCAATGCCATAATACCTGGCCACTACAAAACCGTTATGCTAACTATTGGTCTTCGCATATCCGAGTGAGTTACCTGGCTGAGTGGAATGAGCTTGTTGAGTGGAATGCCGTGCTCCGAGTGGTTGTTGCCGTCCGAGTGACTTTCAAGTTGCGGTACATCTGGACGGCGATCTGGCCCAGGGGCCCAGTACAAAGTGTACGTGTCCATGGGTAGGGTCTTTAGGTCAGGCCTGTTACCCTACCCCTAATACATGTCCTTGTCATTAGCCCCCGAATCGGTCGAGGTTGAGCGGGTCGAGTCGAGGTGAATTCCCAGATGAGTCGAGTGCTACAGAGGCACTTATGAACTTCCTTTGGTCACCCGGCGGTCTTATCTTCGCTTGTTGCCTTGACGGATTCCAGTCTGCATGGTGCCCGAGTGCAATGAGCTCAAATGGGTCCGTGGAGGAGCATTGAACTCACCTCATAGGAATTTTTTTAGTGATTTGGAGCTCGTCCTGCATCGAGTAACTGGTTACTGGGAATTTCTTCATGCCTGGAACGTGTCTTTTTTTGTTGTTTGGCCGTCACTCGGACCAGGCGGACCGTTCCGAGTGGATAACATTCCAGTGGGGGCACGCTGAGTGCACCCACTGGATGTAGTCCCCGAGACTGCCGTCGACTGCGGGCAGTCGGCGGGAGTCTTAGAGCCTGTCTTTTTGTTGTTGTTTATCACTTGTCTTTGTGTTGTTGTTTATCACTTGGACTGGTCAGGCCGTACCGAGTGGAGATTACTCCAGTGGGGGCACGCTGAGTGCACCCACTGGGTGTAGTCCCCGAGACCACCATCGACTGCGGGCAGTCGGCGGGGGTCTGAGAGAACTAAAAATCTTCTTAGCTGGTACTGATCGAACTTGTTCTTCTTTGACTCGGAGGTCGAGTAATTCTAGAGCTGGTTTTGCATTGAGAAAAATGTTTCTTTCTGAGTTCTCTTCCAGTGGGGGCACGCTGAGTGCACCCACTGTGTGTAGTCCCCGAGCCTCTGTCGGACTAGATGAGCCTGGCAGAGGGTTTAAGTCTCCTGGTAAACCTCCACGCAGTCGATACAGTAAATATATTTTTAGTCTGAAATTGAGTCAATCCTGAAATTGAGTCAATCGGATGCATCTTCAGGCACTTGACGTGGTAAATAAGCTCAGCCTAGAGCTGATTCAGTCGGACTGATCTTCGTGCACTTGGCACAGTAAAAAAATTCATCCTGTAACTCGGTCAAGTAGGTGAATCTTCGTGCTCTCGGCACGGTGAATGAATTCGGCTTTGAAACTGCCGACTATAGAAAAAAGCCGGACACTCCAGGGAGTAATCGTTCCAGTAGTACTTCTTATATTGACCGTTAGATTTTGCGTGAAAGGGGTATTTGCAAGAGTATATTGTATCCGTAGAGGAGCTTCGTTTTCACCCTTTTGCATGAAAGGGGTATTTGTCCGAGTGGACGTGCTTCACTTACAGATCTTCGGTGAACCGAGCATGTATGGTCAGAAGAATATTCCTGATGTGATCAATAGGTTGACCAAATGGGCGTAACCCCTGAGGGCGACATGGCCAACTATCGTGCGTAGCCCCCGAGTGATGCTCGAAGGAGGTGAGCTTGCTACAGAGTGTGATATGAGGTTTGACCATATGAGTAACTTAGTCGTTCCCGTGCTGGGGGTGTAGAGGTAAAGACCTGTCCAACTGATGGTGATGCGCGAGGCGGCAGAGGGGCGATGATGTGTACAACCAAGTGACGATGCACGGGGCGGTCGAGTGGTGAAGACGCGCGCAACCGAGTGGCGACGCGCAGAGCGGTCGAGTGGCGAAGACGTGCCCAACCGAGTGGCGACGCGTGGGGAGGCCGAATGGTGATGATGTGTGAAGTGGTCGAATGTAGGACTACATATCTAGCCAAGTGAAGATGCGCGGGGCAGCCGAGTGGTGAAAATGTGCACAATCGAGTGGCGGCGCGCGAAGCAGCTAAGGCGAAGTCATGTGCCACCGGACGGCGAAAATGGTCCGGAGGACTTAGTCGAATGCTTACGAAGCTTATGTAGTGACGAGGTCAGTGTAACGTGGTTGCGGCGCGAGAAGACCGGTGTGCCAACTGATTCTGAGTAGGAATGAAGATGGCGTGCAGAGCGTCTGGGTGATTACTAAACTTGTCGTAGTGGCGGATCGGATGCATTTGTTGAAGTGAAGGATCTGCCAGGTGATGAAGTAGTCGACCACTCAGGAGAGTGTCATTCCAAATGAGATGCAGCCCCCGAGTGCGGAGTAGCCCCCGAGCGTACTACTGGCTTTGACAACGGACATGTCGGAACACGAGAAATATAGTTTTGAATGGCTGATTTGCAATTCATCGAGTTAGACTCGGGTAAAGATGAGGAGAATCTTCCGAGTGATGCTCGAAAGAGGCAAACTCGCAAAAGAGTGAAGTGTGAAATTTGATTATAAAAGGGACTTATCTGTCTCATGCCTGAAGAGGTCTATATCATTGATACGATGAAGAGGATTCCACAGAGGGGTTGGCCGAATGTGTTTGAAGTCAACAGAGCGACAAGGTAGGTGTTGTGGTGCACTAGGACCGGTACAGTGACCGAGTCCAAGCAGCGATGAAGTTGGCGCATAGGGCCATCGAGTGATCACGTAACTTGTGTAAAAAATGGCACAAGCCAACTAAATAATTTCTCGAGGAAAATCGGTGTGTGCTCAAATGATTTGTGTGAATAACACCCATAGACACCCGCTGGGAGTGCAAGGGGCTTGCTGGTTAACCAGCAAGAGTCTGAAAGAGCGAAGGATCAGTTCGAACTTGTCGAAGCGATGGATCCGACTGAACTCATTGGAATATTGGCTCAGATAAAATGGAAGTGTAGTGTTTCGACTAAGTTGCAGCCCCAGAGGACCGATGCAAACTCGAAATTAAGAACGACACGTGGTGTTCATGAATGATGTATGTGGAAAAAAATGGAAGCTGGACCCGGGAGTCACATAACCAGTACCAAGCAAGTATGTGAAAATAAGCAGCCGAGCGTAGAGGTACACTCGGTGGTGCGACCTTCGAGTGAAGGTGATGTGTGAATTACGGGATACTCGGAAATAACAGAATGTAAAATGACTTAGCTGTCTGAAGGCGCGCGAGTGGCCGAGTGGTGATGAGGCGACCAACTGAGCGGCGATGCGCGGAGCGGCCCAGTGGTGATGAGGTGACCAACCGTGTGGCGATGCGTGGAGCGGCCGAGTGGTGATGAGGTGACCAACCGAGTGGCGACGCGCGGAGCGGCCGAGTGGTGATGAGGTGACCAACCGAGTGGCGACGCGCGGAGCGTCCGAGTGGTGATGAGGTGACCAACCGAGTGGCGATGCGCGGAGCGGCCGAGTGGTGATGAGGTGACCAACCGAGTGGCGACGCGCGGAGCGGCCCAGTGGTGATGAGGTGACCAACCGAGTGGCGACGCGCGGAGCGGCCCAGTGGTGATGAGGTGACCAACCGTGTGGCGACGCGCGGAGCGGCCGAGTGGTGATGAGGTGACCAACTGAGTGGCGACACGCGGAGCGGCCGAGTGGTGATGAGGTGACCAACCGAGTGGCGACGCACGGAGCGGCCCAGTGGTAATGAGGTGACCAACCGAGTGGTGACGCGCGGAGCGACCCAGTGATGATGAGGTGACCAACCGAGTGGCGACGCGCGGAGCGGCCCAGTGGTGATGAGGTGACCAACCGAGTGGCGACGCATGAAGCGGCCGAGTGGTGATGAGGTGACCAACCAAGTGGCGACGCGCGGAGCGGCCGAGTGGTGATGAGGTGACCAACCGAGTGGCGACGCGCGGAGCGGCTGAGTGGTGATGAGGTGACCAACCGAGTGGCGACGCGCGGAGCGGCCCAGTGGTGATGAGGTGACCAACCGAGTGGCGACGCGCGGAGCGGCCCAGTGGTGATGAGGTGACCAACCGAGTGGCGACGCGCGGAGCGGCCCAGTGGTGATGAGGTGACCAACCGAGTGACGACGCGTGGAGCGGCCCACTGGTGATGAGGTGACCAACCGATGGCGACGCGCGGGGCGGTCGAGTGGTGATGAGGTGATCAACCGATGGCGACGCGCGGGGCGGCCGAGTGAAGTAGACGCATCCAACGGAGTGATGATGCGCGGGGCCTCCGAATGAAGTAGAGGTGTCCCGCGGAGTGGCGACGCGCGGGGCGTCTGAGTGAAGTGAACGGTTCCGCCGAGTGACGATGTACGGGGCCTCCGAGTGAAGTAGAGCCGTCCCGCGGAGTGGCGACGTGCGGGGCGTCTGATAGAAGTGGACGTGTTCCGCGGAGTGACGACGCGCGGGGCCTCCGAATGAAGTAGACGCATCCAACGAAGTGATGATGCGCGGGGCCTCCGAATGAAGTAGAGGTGTCCCGCGGAGTGGCGACGCGCGGGGCGTCTGAGTGAAGTGAACGGTTCCGCGGAGTGACGATGTATGGGGCCTCCGAGTGAAGTAGAGCCGTCCCACAAAGTGGCGACGTGCGAGGCGTCTGAGTGAAGTGGGCGCGTTCCGCGGAGTGACGACGCGTGGGGCCTCCGAGTGAAGTGGACGCGTTTCGCGGAGTGGCGATGCGCGGGGCGTCCGATCGACGAAGATGCATCCATATCGGAGTGGTGGCTCACGGGCCGTCCGAGTGTTGTAGACGGGTTGAATGAAGTGGTCATGGTCGTTGCTGTGGAGGATCGGCCGAGTGGACCCCGTGACCTCACGGCCGAGTGAGCCCTGTTTGAGCGGACGTCTCATCCGAGTGCTCCCGCCTGTCGGAGTGAACCGCAGTCGTCGTTGTGGAGGTGCGATACAGATGATGCAGCGATGCGATACCTTGCATGTACGCAGAATCTTGCTGAAGCTGGGCAGGGGACGAGAGGTCAACTTGGTGCAGCGCTCGGTCAGTAACGGGGCAATAAATCCCTGTTAATTAGGTGTAATTGTTTGGCTAGCCAACGCATGGAAGGAGTAGCCCACGTCCAGACCATGTACACAGAATCTGCATGTAAGAGGCATTGATTAGCGCTAATTAAGCAAAAGTTAAAGCGTTAATGTACGTAATGGAAGTTTCCCTTTCCCACGGTCATTCACTGCATGCAGTTCATTGCTATGCCGTGGGGTTTGCCGGACTTGATCTCGCGGCCCCGGAAGGCATCGAACTCGTCGGGTACGGGACCGTCGGAGGCTCCGGAGAGCAGCTCGGAGACCGTCGAAGTCGTGGTCGTCTCGGGCGTGCCTGATGCGGAGCAGCACGTCGATGAACACAACGACGCCGATGGGCATGGTGTAGCCGACTATGGCGTTCCGGGCCGGGCTGCGATCGCCGGAGTCGCACGTGTGTGGGGCACTGCGTTTCTATCGCAGGGGCCACGGCACTGCAGCTGACCAGAGGACGAGGCCGTCGAGTGTGAGAGGTTCGAGGACGGCATCGAGGCCGAAGACGATGATCGGCGGACGGCGTCGGTGTCAATGGGTGGAAGCGCGACGTCGGCGTCGTAGATGGAGTCGGAGACGACGGGTGGATGGCGCCGACGTTCATGCGTGGGGGCGCGACGATGGTGTCGCAGACGAGACCGTAGATGGCAACGCGTGGATGGCATCGCTTCATCGCCTCGGAGCAGAACCAGCGATCAGAACGGAGCGAGGTGTCCCTTTCGCCGCTTCTTCTCCTTATGATTGATCACGCATGGGTGATGTCTGATCCTATAGGAGGAAAAGATCAACCCATTGTTAGATAATTACTTCAAAGAAGGACTAGAAAAAAGGATACTTCCCTGATCCTTTTCTTTGCATGCATGGCGTGATGGCCAGAATTCTAGCAGCCAATCTCTCTCACGATCGTCGTCGATCTGCTGCCAAAAATTGATGAAGAAACCATTTGCACCATGGTTTGACAGACGCCATGCCCCAAGGTGGGCGCCAACTGTCGTGGGAACGACTTCGATAGTAAGAGAGGGGTAGGATAACGGAGCATGATCTATCGAGATGCATATGGGTGACACGGTGGTTTTAGCGAGTTCGGGCCTCTCACGGTGGAGATAACAACCCTACGTCTCGTGCTCCGGAGAGGCTTTGTTTTATCTGAGTATATATCCGGAGATTATAATGTATGTGTGAGAGAGAGGAACTGATCCCCATGCCTGAGCTAAGTCCTGAGACTAATGGTGAAAAGAGAGAGAGGTGGAAGAAAAGAACCCCCCCAAGTCTAGTGGTGGGGGTGGCTTATATAGAGTGCGCCACCCCCTCACTTCCTATGTTACAAAGTGGAGTATCAATTCCATAATACCTGGCCACTACAAAACCGTTATGCTGACTATTGGTCTTCGCATATCCGAGTGAGTTACCCGGCCGAGTGGAATGAGCTTGTTGAGTGGAATGTCGTGCTCCGAGTGGTTGTTGCCGTCCGAGTGACTTTCAAGTTGCGGTACATCTGGACGGCGATCTGGCCCAGGGGCCCAGTACAAAGTGTACGTGTCCATGGGTAGGGTCTTTAGGTCAGGCCTGTTACCCTACCCCTAATACATGTCCTCGTCAGCCGGCCTCCCCCCTTGCTCCTTTATATACGGGGGTGGGGGAGAATCCTAGAACCCACAAGTTGACATTGCTTAGCCGTGTGCGGTGCCCTCCTCCACCATATTCCATCTCGGTCATTTCGTCGTAGTGCTTAGGTGAAGCCCTGCGCCGGTAACTTCATCATCACCGTCGCCACACCGTCGTGCCGACGAAACTCTGCCTCGACTTCAGCTAAATCTAGAGTTCATGGGACGTCATCGATTTGAACGTGTGCTGATCACGGAGGTGTCGTGCTTTCGGTACTTGATCGGTTGGATTGCGAAGACGTTCGACTACATCAACCGCGTCACTTGACGCTTCCGCTTACGGTCTACGAGGGTACGTGGACAACACTCTCCCGCTCATTGATATGCATCACATGGATCTTGCGTGATCGTAGGAAATTTTTTGAAATGACTGCGTTCCCCAACAGGTGTTGCACGGCGGTAGAGGCCATAGCGGCGAGGTGCGACGGCCGTGAAGCGGTGACGGTGGAGACGCGTGATGCGGAGTTTCCACGGTGTGGTGACGTAGTGGTGCGTGGAAGCGCGAGGTGACATCGGACGGAGCCGTTCAAGACGACCATAGATAACGAGCCATGTCAAGACTAGGAGGAAAATTGTTAGCCACGATCTTGCATGCATGTTGTTAAATGGTTGCTAGCTACATGCATGGCTATGTCAAGCGTGGCGGTTGAGAGAGTGGCTCACACCAGTGCCCTGCATGTACTTAGTGGTTAGTGTTGGAAATATTACCACTTTCTCGATTAATCTAATCCACGAGTAAATAGTAAACATGGCAAATACGATATGCATCTCATACAGATACATAAGCATGTGAGCACATACAGTACATAGATACGAAACATCTATGAACAACATATATACAGCTAGCACATGAACGAGCAAATAGGGGATGAACGAGTCATACCCTCCGGTTGGCCAGGCCAACGTGGTGGCGTCGGCAGCAGCCTCTGCATAGGCCGAGGCCTTCTTCTTGGCGGCTTCATTGTTAGCCATGGAGTCGATGCAGGGGAAGTAGTGGAAGCAGAGGCGGTCGGTGAAGGGGATGGATCAGGAGCAGTCGCGTCGAGATGCTCCCCAAAAACCTTATTGTTGTTCTCCCGGGCAGGATCTCGAACAAAAGGGTTCCGGAGGCACCTGATCTCCCGACCAACCGTGCACGCGGTCATCGGGATGGGATCGCCGGAAGCAGCACAGGGAGAGGAACAATAGATGACGGCTAGGGTTGTGCAAGAGGGAGTGAGTGAACTGAGTTAGGGTTCACTCCACTGGCCAGGGCCTTCTTAAATAAGTCGTCGGGTAGATGAGCCTACGCTCAGTCCCATGACCGAGTCCACGAACAGCCCACGGTCCAACATCTCGGACAGTGGCACTTCCATATGAGACTCGTTAATTAATATGAGATTAATTAACCATTCTTGACCAGCAAAAATAAGCTTCGACTCGGCTCATTCCCGCAACCCGCGGCACGCGCGCGTGTCATGAGGAGGCGAGGCGTGGCGAGGCGAGCTGGCGGAGGAGGAGGAGCGCGCATGTACAACTCCTATTCCCAAGCTCCCAATAGCAAGTGATGGAGCAGCCCTTATAAAGAGGTCTCACTCTTCTTATTGTAGCACTATGGTACTAAACTTCCCACACTTCCCACCACTTGCCGTACACATGCATAAGCCTTAGAGATTAACTAGGGATTATTGTCTTATATGGGCCTAAGCCCATCCATAGTCCATCAATCCCCCACCAGATCTCGAGGCACATAGGTTTGTCAACTGTTCCAAACAATGTTTGATATACCAGAATTTTCAGTGGAGACTGTTAAGTTGAACTTCCACCTAGAGCAATAGGATTAGACTTCTTCACAACTGAACAATGGACCATGCCTTGAATTATCGGTTTGGAGTGCAGAAGTTTCGCCTATTGTCAGCCGATACGTGGCTGCCGAAGGCTAAACCCCACGGGTGGAGCTTATTAGTCATACTCCGTACCTTCTCATGAGATTCCTAGAGATCACCCAATCTCATAGACTGTGACCAGCAGTGGGACTCACATAGGTGTGTTCCTCCAAAGAATGCTCTGTAGGTTAGCATCTTGCTTACATAAGCTTTGGAACACATTAAGACAAAAGTCAGTCTGCCTTACATAATTGAGAGTATTATTGCATCTCCAACGGAGTGGGTTAATTAAGGATACTCTCCTCAGTTGACCACTGGATTGTTTTCCCAGATCCTAATTCACGGGTTCTCCGATCACATAGGTTGGGTTACCCCCATGGCAACTTACGTGGGTCTCATACCCATCTCCCTCGATGCATTTTCTATCACAATCCATGATAGCCCTTTCATAAAAGGGTCTGCCAGATTCTTAGCCGTCTGGATATAATCCAACTCTATCACTCCGGAGTTTCTTGATTTTCTGACAGATTTTAATCTATGTGCTTTGTGGATTTCATGTTGTCCTTTGAACTCTTAGCCTTGGCAATCACCGTTTGATTGTCATGGTTCATGAGGACAGCCAGGACTGGTTTATCAACCACCGGCAAATCCATTAAAGCTCTCAAAGCCATTCTTCTTTGACGCATGATGTGTCTAATGTTGTGAGTTCTGCTTCCATAGTCGATCTTGTTAAGATTGTCTGCTTGCAAGACTTCCAGGAAACAACACCACCACCAAGTGTGAAGACATATCCACTTGTGGCTTTCATCTCATCAGCATCAGATATCCAATTCAAATCACTATACCCCTCAAGTACCGTCGGGTACCCAGAATAGTGAATTCTATAGTTCACAGTACCTTGTAAGTAACGCATCACTCGCTCAACAGCATGCCAATGCATTTCTCTCAGAATGGAAACAAATCGGCTAGTTTGCACACAGCAAATGAGATGTCAGGACGAGTAGCACAAGCTAGGTACATCAATGAACCAACCACTTGAGAATATCTCAATTGATCTACATCCATGCCTTCAAACTTTCGAATCCGCATGCTAGGATCATATGGTGTTGCAGAAGGTTTGCAGTCCGAATATCCAAAATGGCTCAAAATCTTCTCAACATAGTGGGATTGCAAAAGTGTAATTCCACCCTCAGTATTTCTCAGTAGCTTGATGTTCAAGATAACATCAGCCACGCCCAGGTCTTTCATCTCAAAGTTATCAGATAGAAAAGCCTTAACCTCCTCAATGACTTTGAGGTGGGTCCCAAATATCAGTATGTCATCGACATACAGACACAGTATAACTCCTTCGCCCCCACCATAGCGATAGTATACACATTTTTCAGCTTCGTTAACAACAAAGCCAGTAGATGTCAAAGTTGTATCAAACTTCTCATGCCATTGCTTAGGCGCTTGTTTTAGGCCATACAAAGATTTCACTAGCTTACACACCTTTCTTTCCTGGCCATTTACTACAAAGCCATCTGGCTGTTGCATGTAAATTTCCTCGTCTAGCTCTTCGTTAAGGAAAGTCGTCTTAATGTCCATCTAATGAACAAGAAGACCATGCGAGGCAGCCAAAGCGAGTAACACTTGAATGGTTGTCAGCCTAGCCATAGGTGAGTAAGTGTCAAAGAAATCCTCTTCTTCCTTTTGGGTATAACCCTTGGCCACAAGCCTTGCCTTGTACTTCTCAACAGTACCATTGGGCCTAAGCTTCCTCTTGAACACCCACTTACATCCCAATGGTTGGCAACCATAAGGACGATCAGTGATCTCCCATGTCCCGTTAGCCATGATGGAATTCATCTCGCTATGGACCACATCCTTCCAGTAGTCAGCATCCAGAGATGCATAAGCTTCTAAAATGGAAATAGGAGTGTCATAATTCACGAGGTACACGAGGAAATCATCACCAAAAGACTTTGCAATCCTTTGTCTCTTGCTCCTAATAGGAGCTTCCTCGTCATCCTCCGTGGAACTTCCATCACTTTTGTGTTCATAGTATTGAAGGAAATATGCCCTAGAGGCAATAATAAAGTTATTATTTATTTCCTTATTTCATGATAAATGTTTATTATTCATGCTAGAATTGTATTAACCGGAAACATAATACATGTGTGAATACATAGACAAACATAGTGTCACTAGTATGCCTCTACTTGACTAGCTCGTGAATCAAAGATGGTTAAGTTTCCTAGCCATAGACATGAGTTGTCATTTGATTAACGGGATCACATCATTAGGAGAATGATGTGATTGACATGACCCATTCCGTTAGCCTAGCACTTGATCGTTTAGTATGTTGCTATTGCTTTCTTCATGACTTATACATGTTCCTGTAACTATGAGATTATGCAACTCCCGTTTGCCGGAGGAACACTTTGGGTGCTACCAAACGTCACAACGTAACTGGGTGATTATAAAGGAGTACTACAGGTGTCTCCAAAGGTACATGTTGGGTTGGCGTATTTCGAGATTAGGTTTTGTCACTCCGATTGTCGGAGAGGTATCTCTGGGCCCTCTCGGTAATGCACATCACTATAAGCCTTGCAAGCAATGTAGCTAATGAGTTAGTTACGGAATGATGCATTACGTAACGAGTAAAGAGACTTGCCGGTAACGAGATTGAACTAGGTATTGGATACCGACGATCGAATCTCGGGCAAGTAACATACCGATGACAAAGGGAACAAAGTATGTTGTTATGCGGTTTGACCGATAAAGATCTTCGTAGAATATGTAGGAGCCAATATGGGCATCCAGGTTCCGCTATTGGTTATTGACCAAGAATAGTTCTAGGTCATGTCTACATAGTTCTCGAACCCGTAG
Source organism: Triticum aestivum (assembly GCF_018294505.1). Lineage (NCBI taxonomy): Eukaryota > Viridiplantae > Streptophyta > Magnoliopsida > Poales > Poaceae > Triticum > Triticum aestivum. The sequence goes on from NC_057807.1 coordinate 134,642,986, forward strand.
GGTCCGCACGCTTAAGGTTTCGATGACAATTATATTATGAGTTTATGAGTTTTGATGTACCGAAGGAGTTCGGAGTCCCGGATGAGATCGGGGACATGACGAGGAGTCTTGAAATGGTCGAGACGTAAAGATCGATATATTGGACGACTATATTCGGAGTTCGGAAAGGTTCCGAGTGATTCGGGTATTTTTCGGAGTACCGGGGAGTTACGGGAATACGGGGAAGAGTATTGGGCCTTAATGGGCCTTAGTGGGAAGAAGCCAGGAGGTGGCGCGCGCCCCTCCCAAGCCCAGTCCGAATTGGACAAAGGGTTTGGGGCGCGGCCCCCCTCTCCCTTCCTTCTCCACTTCCCTTCTTTCCCCCCTTCTCCTAGTTGGACTAGGAAAGAAGGAATCCTACTCCCGGTGGGAGTAGGACTCCCCTTGGCGCGCCCTCCTCCTAGGGCCGGCCTCCTCCTCCCTTGCTCCTTTATATACGGGGGCAGGGGGACATCCCATGACACACAAGTTGATCTTCGTGATCGTTCCTTAGCCGTGTGCGGTGCCCCCCTCCACCATACTCCACCTCGGTCATATCGTTGCGGTGCTTAGGCGAAGCCCTGCGTTAGTAGAACATCATCATCGTCACCACGCTGTCGTCCTGACGGAACTCATCCCCGACACTTTGCTGGATCGGAGTCCGGGGATCGTCATCAAGCTAAACGTGTGCTGAACTCGGAGGTGCCGTACGTTCGGTGCTTGGATCGGTCGGATCGTCAAGACGTACGACTACATCAACCGCGTTGTCATAACGCTTCCGCTTACGGTCTACGAGGATACGTGGACAACACTCTCCCCTCTCATTGCTATGCATCACCATGATCTTGCGTGTGCGTAGGAATTTTTTTGAAATTACTACGTTCCCCAACAGTGGCATCAGAGCCAGGTTTTATGCGTAGATGTCATATGCACGAGTAGAACACAAGTGAGCTGTGGGCGATACAAGTCATACTGCTTACCAGCATGTCATACTTTGGTTCGGCGGTATTGTGAGATGAAGCGGCCTGGACCGACATTACGCGTACGCTTACGCGAGACTGGTTTCACCGTTACGAGCACTCGTGCTTAAAGGTGGCTGGCGGGTGTCTGTCTCTCTCACTTTAGCTGAATCGAGTGTGGCTACGCCCGGTCCTTGCGAAGGTTAAAACAGCACTAACTTGACGAACTATCGTTGTGGTTTTGATGCGTAGGTAAGAACGGTTCTTGCTAAGCCCGTAGCAGCCACGTAAAATTTGCAACAACAAAGTAGAGGACGTCTAACTTGTTTTTGCAGGGCATGTTGTGATGTGATATGGTCAAGACGTGATGCTATATTTTATTGTATGAGATGATCATGTTTTGTAACCGAAGTTATCGGCAACTGGCAGGAGCCATATGGTTGTCGCTTTATTGTATGAAATGCAAACGCCCTGTAATTGCTTTACTTTATCACTAAGCGGTAGCGATAGTCGTAGAAGCAATAGATGGCGTAACGACAACGATGCTACGATGGAGATCAAGGTGTCGCGCCGGTGACGATGGTGATCACGACGGTGCTTCGGAGATGGAGATCACAAGCACAAGATGATGATGGCCATATCATATCACTTATATTGATTGCATGTGATGTTTATCCTTTATGCATCTTATCTTGCTTTGATTGACGGTAGCATTTTAAGATGATCTCTCACTAAATTATCAAGAAGTGTTCTCCCTGAGTATGCACCGTTGCGAAAGTTCTTCGTGCTGAGACACCACGTGATGATCGGGTGTGATAGGCTCTACGTTCAAATACAACGGGTGCAAAACAGTTGCACACGCGGAATACTCAGGTTAAACTTGACGAGCCTAGCATATAACAGATATGGCCTCGGAACACGGAGACCGAAAGGTCGAGCGTGAATCATATAGTAGATATGATCAACATATTGATGTTCACCGTTGAAACTACTCCATCTCACGTGATGATCGGACATGGTGTAGTTGATATGGATCACGTAATCACTTAGAGGATTAGAGGGATGTCTATCTAAGTGGGAGTTCTTCAGTAATATGATTAATTGAACTTAAATTTATCATGAACTTAGTCCTGGTAGTATTTTGCAAATTATGTTGTAGATCAATAGCTTGCGTTGTTGCTTTCATATGTTTATTTTGATATGTTCCTAGAGAAAATTGTGTTGAAAGATGTTAGTAGCAATGATGCGGATTGGATCCGTGATCTGAGGTTTATCCTCATTGCTGCATAGAATAATTATGTCATTAATGCACCGCTAGGTGACAGACCTATTGCAGGAGCAGATCCAGATGTTATGAACGTTTGGCTAGCTCAAAATGATGACTATTTGATAGTTTAGTGCACCATGCTTAAACGGCTTAGAATCGGGACTTCAAAGACGTTTTGAACGTAATAGACCATATGAGATGTTCCAGGAATTGAAGTTAATATTTCAAGCAAATACCCGAGTTGAGAGATATGAAGTCTCCAACAAGTTCTATAGCTAAAAGATGGAGGAGAATCGCTCAACTAGTGAGCATGTGCTCAGATTGTCTGGGTACTTCAATCGCTTGAATCAAGTGGGAGTTAATCTTCTAGATAAGATAGTGATTGACAGAATTCTCTAGTCACCATCACTAAGTTATTGGAACTTCATGATGAACTTAGTATGCAAGGGATGACGAAAACGATTCCCGAGCTCTTCGTGATGTTGAAATTGACCAAGGTAGAAATCAAGAAAGAGCATCAAATGTTGATGATTGATAAGACCACTAGTTTCAATAAAAGGGCAAAGGGAAAGAAAGGGAAACTTCAAGTAGAATGGCAAACAAGTTGTCACTCTCGCGAAGAAGCCCAAAGCTAGACCAAAGCCTGAAACTGAGTGCTTACACTGCAAAGGAAATGGTCACTGGAACCGGAAATTCCCTGAATATTTGGTGGATAAAAAGGATGGCCAAGTGAACAAGGGTATATTTGATATACAGGTTATTGATGTGTGCCTTACTAGTATTTATAGTAGCCCCTGAGTATTTGATACTTGTTCGGTTGCTAAGATTAGTAACTCGAAACAGGAGTTACAGAATAAATAGAGACTAGTTAAAAGGGAAGTGACGATGAGTGTTGGAAGTAGTTCCAAGATTGATATGATCATCATCGCACACTCCCTATACTTTCGGGATTAGTGTTAAACCTAAATAAATGTTATTTGGCGTTTGCGTTGAGCATGAAGATGATTTGATCATGTTTATTGTGATACGGTTATTCATTTGAAGTTAAAGAATAATTGTTATTCTGTTTACATGAATAAGACCTTCGATGGTTATACACCCAATGAAAATAGTTTGTTGGATCTCGATCATAGTGATACACATATTCATAATATTGATGCCAAAAGATGCAAAGTTAATAATGATAGTACAACTTATTTGTGGCACTGCCGTTTGGGTCATATCGGTGTAAAGCGCATGAAGAAACTCCATAAAGATGGATTTTCGGAATCACTTGGCTATGAATCATTTGATGCTTGCGAACCGTGCCTTTTGGGCAAGATGACTAAAACTCCGTTCTCCGGAACAATGGAACAAGCTACTGACTTATTGGAAATAATACATACCGATGTATGCGATCCAATGAGTATTGATGCTCGTGGCAAGTATCGTTATTTTCTGACCTTCACAAGATGATTTGAGCAGATATGGGTATATCTACTTGATGAAACATAAGTCTGAAATAGTTGAAAAGTTCAAAGAATTTCAGAGTGAAGTGGAGAATCATCGTAACAAGAAAATAAAGTTTCTACGATTTGATCGTGGAGGAGAATATTTGAGTTATGAGTTTGGTCTTCAATTAAAACATTGTGGAATAGTTTCACAGCTCACGCCACCTGGAACACCACAATGTTATGGTGTGTCCGAACGTCGTAACCGCACTTTATTGGATATGGTGCGATCTATGATGTCTCTTACTAATTTACCACTATTGTTTTGGGGTTATGCATTAGAGACAGCTGCATTCACGTTAAAAGGGCACCACCTAAATCCGTTGAGATGACACCATATGAACTGTGGTTTAGCAAGAAACCTAAGTTGTCGTTTCTTAAAGTTTGGGGCTGCGATGCTTATGTGAAAAAGTTTCATCCTAATAAGCTCAAACCCAAATCGGAGAAGTGTGTCTTCATAGGATACCCAAAAGAGATTGTTGGGTACACCTTCTATCACAGATCTGAGGGCAAGATTTTCGTTGCTAAATTCGGATCCTTTCTAGAGAAGGAGTTTCTCTTGAAAGAAGTGAGTGGGAGGAAAGTAGAACTTGATGAGGTAATTGTACCTGCTCCCTTATTGGAAAGTAGTTCATCACAAGAACCGGTTCCTATGACAACTACACCAATTAGTGAGGAAGCTAATGATATTGATCATGAAACTTCAGATCAAGTTTCTACTGAACCTCGTAGGTCTACCAAAGTAAGATCCGCACTAGAGTGGTATGGTAATCCTATTCTGGAAGTCATGTTACTTGACCATGATGAACCTACGAACTATGAGGAAGCGATGATGAGCCCAGATTCCGCAAAATGGCTAGAGGCCATGAAATCTGAGATAGGATCCATGTATGAGAACAAAGTATGGACTTTGGTGGACTTTCTCGATGATCGGCAAGCCATAGAAAATAAATGGATCTCCAAGAGGAAGACAGACGTTGATAGTAGTGTTACTATATACAAAGCTCGACTTGTCGCAAAAAGGTTTTTCGACAAGTTCAAGGTGTTGAATACAATGAGATTTTCTCACTCGTATCGATGCTTAAGTCTGTCCGAATCATGTTAGCAATTGCCACATTTTATGAAATCTGGCAAATGAATGTCAAAACTGCATTCCTTAATGGATTTATTAAAGAAGAGTTGTATATGATGCAACCAGAAGGTTTTGTCAATCCTAAAGATGCTAACAAAAATGTGCAAGCTCCAGCGATCCATCTATGGACTGGTGCAAGCATCTCAGAGTTGGAATATACGCTTTGATAAATTGATCAAAGCATATAGTATTATACAGACTTGCGGTGAAGCCTGTATTTACAAGAAAGTGAGTGGGAGCTCTGTAGCATTTCTGATACTATATGTAGATGACATATTGTTGATCGGAAATGATATAGAATTTCTGGATGGCATAAAGGGATACATGAATAAAAGTTTTTCAATGAAAGACCTCGGTAAAGCTGCTTACACATTGAGCGTCAAGATCTATATAGATAGATCAAGACGCTTGATAAGATTTTTCAATGAGTACATACCTTGATAAAATTTTTAAATAGTTCAAAATAGAACAGTCAAAGAAGGAGTTCTTGCATGTGATGCAAAGGTGTGAAGTTGAGTAAGACGCAAGACCCGAACATGGCAGAAAATAGAAAAAGAATGAAAAGTCATTCCCTATGCCTCAGTCATAGGTTCTATAAAGTATGCTATGCTATGTACCAGACCTATTGTATACTCTGCCCTGGTTTGGCAAGGGAGTACAATAGTGATCTAGGAGTAGATCACTGGACATTGGTCAGAATTATCCTTAGTGGAATAAGGATATGTTTCTCGATAATGGAAGTGATAAAAGAGCTCGTCGTAAAAGTTACAATCATACAAGCTTTTACACCGATCCAGATGACTCTCAATCTGGATACATATTGAAAGTGGGAGCAATTAGCTAGAGTAGCTCCGTGCAGAGCATTGTAGACATAGAATATTTGCAAAATACATGCGGCTCTGAATGTGACAGAACCGTTGACTAAGCTTCTCTCACGAGCAAAACATGATCATACCTTTGTACTCTTTGGGTGTTAATCACATAGCAATGTGAACTAGACTATTGAATCTAGTAAACCCTTTGGGTGTTGGTCACATGAAGATGTGAACTATGGGTGTTAATCATATACATATATGAATATTGGTATTAAATCACATGGCGATGTGAACTAGATTATTGACTCTAGTGCAAGTGGGAGACTGAAGGAAATATGCCCTAGAGGCAATAATAAAGTTATTATTTATTTCCTTATTTCATGATAAATGTTTATTATTCATGCTAGAATTGTATTAACCGGAAACATAATACATATGTGAATACATAGACAAACATAGTGTCACTAGTATGCCTCCACTTGACTAGCTCATGAATCAAAGATGGTTAAGTTTCCTAGCCATAGACATGAGTTGTCATTTGATTAACGGGATCACATCATTAGGAGAATGATGTGATTGACATGACCCATTCCGTTAGCCTATCACTTGATCGTTTAGTATGTTGCTATTGCTTTCTTCATGACTTATACATGTTCCTGTAACTATGAGATTATGCAACTCCCGTTTGCCGGAGGAGCACTTTGGGTGCTACCAAACGTCACAACGTAACTGGGTGATTATAAAGGAGTACTACAGGTGTCTCCAAAGGTACATGTTGGGTTGGCGTATTTCGAGATTAGGTTTTGTCTCTCCGATTGTGGGAGAGGTATCTCTGGGCCCTCTCGGTAATGCACCTCACTATAAAGCCTTGCAAGCAATGTAGCTAATGAGTTAGTTATGGAATGATGCATTACGTAACGAGTAAAGAGACTTGCCGGTAACGAGATTGAACTAGGTATTGGATACCGACAATCGAATCTCGGGCAAGTAACATACCGATGACAAAGGGAACAAAGTATGTTGTTATGCGGTTTGACCGATAAAGATCTTCGTAGAATATGTAGGAGCCAATATGGGCATCCAGGTTCCGCTATTGGTTATTGACCAAGAATAGTTCTAGGTCATGTCTACATAGTTCTCGAACCCGTAGGGTCCGCACGCTTAAGGTTTCGATGACAGTTATATTATGAGTTTGTGAGTTTTGATGTACCAAAGGAGTTCGGAGTCCCGGATGAGATCGGGGACATGACGAGGAGTCTCGAAATGGTCGAGATGTAAAGATCGATATATTGGACGACTATATTCGGAGTTCGGAAAGGTTCCGAGTGATTCGGGTATTTTTCGGAGTACCGTGGAGTTACGGGAATACGGGGAAGAGTATTGGGCCTTAATGGGCCTTAGTGGGAAGAAGCCAGGAGGTGGCGCGCGCCCCTCCCAAGCCCAGTCCGAATTGGACAAAGGGTTTGGGGCGCAGCCCCCCTCTCCCTTCCTTCTCCACTTCCCTTCTTTCCCACCTTCTCCTAGTTGGACTAGGAAAGAAGGAATCCTACTCTCGGTGGGAGTAGGACTCCCCTTGGCGCGCCCTCCTCCTAGGGCCGGCCTCCTCCTCCCTTGCTCCTTTATATACGGGGGCAGGGGGATGCCCCATGACACACAAGTTGATCTTCGTGATTGTTCCTTAGCCGTGTGCGGTGCCCCCCTCCACCATACTCCACCTCGGTCATATCATTGCGGTGCTTAAGCGAAGCCCTGCATCGGTAGAACATCATCATCGTCACCACGCCGTCGTGCTGACGGAACTCATCCCTGACACTTTGCTAGATCGGAGTCCGGGGATCGTCATCGAGCTGAACGTGTGCTGAACCCGGAGGTGCCGTATGTTCGGTGCTTGGATCGGTCGGATCATGAAGACGTATGACTACATCAACCGCGTTGTCATAACGCTTCCGCTTACGGTGTACGAGGGTACGTGGACAACACTCTCCCCTCTCGTTGCTATGCATCACCATGATCTTGCGTGTGAGTAGGAAATTTTTTGAAATTACTATGTTCCCCAACAGGTATTCCATCGGAATGGCAGGTTCAGGAGTCTCATCATATTCCAGTCTAGAAGTGCTCTGCATATATCTCATGGGGAAAATATCCTCAAATAATGTAGCTTCCTTAGACTCCATAATTGTACCAACCTTCTGGTCAGGTACCTCAGATTTCACTACTAGAAATCTATAGCTAACGCTATTCTTAGCGTAGCCCATATTAATGCAGTCCACGGTCTTTGGTCCAAGCTTACGCTTTTTGGGGATCGGCCCATTGACTTTCGCCAAACAGCCCCAAGTGCGTAAGTTAGAGAGTGTAGTTCTTTTCTTTTCCCACTTCTCATAGGGAGTAGTCTCATTATCCTTCACAGGATATTTAGGACATGACATGATGTCAATACAGCCTCCCCCCACCATGCCTTGGATAAACCCGATGTATCTAACATGGCGTTAGCCAAGTCTATTAGAGTACGGTTTTTCCGTTTGGCAACCCCGTTTAACTGGGGTGAATAGGGACGCGTCCTCATGAATAATACCATGTTCCGCACAGAATAAATCAAACTCACTAGAAAATTACTCTCCACCACAATCAGACCGGACTCGTTTTATTTTCTTCTCAAGTTGGTTCTAAACTTCAGCCATATAGATTTTAAAGTGGTGTAGAGCCTCATCCTTTGTATTTAACAAATCCACATAACAGAATCTAGTGGAATCATCAATCAGAGTCATGAAATATTTCTTTCCACCTTTAGTCAACACACCATTCATCTCACGGAGATCTGAATGTATGAGCTCTAGTGGTGCCAGGTGTCTCGCCTTCGCAGGCTTGTGAGGCTTATGAGGTTGCTTTGCTTGCACACATGCATGGCACTTAGAGCCTTTGGCTAAAGTGAAACTCGGGATTGGATTCATCTTAGCTAGCCACGTCATACAACAAAAATTTATGTGACAAAAACGTGAATGCCAAACCTCATATTCGTTCACATTAGAATGAATTTGGTTCACGACTTTATTATAGAAATCCTCCAGGGAAAGGCGGAACAAACCACCACAATCATATCCTTTTCCAACAAATAGTCCATACCGAGATACGACTGATGAAGTCATGTACCTAGGGTAGGGTCACAGACCTGTCTTAAGTACCCTTCCCAAGGACACCCTCAGAAGAAGCTGCCTTCCAGTCGACCAAGAGAGACTTCACTCGACGGACTCGAAGGACTCGACCATGTAGACTCACTCGACTACCAGGAGATCAAGAGCCACTCTGCATCCAAACGGTTTGTAATTAAGTAGTCTTTATGGCATTTAGCACACTTTATGTAAGACGTTACTGTTGGGGAACGTAGTAATTTCAAAAAATTTCCTACGCACACGCAAGATCATGATGATGGTACAGCAACGAGAGGGGAGAGTGTTGTCTACGTACCCTCGTACACCGAAGCGGAAGCGTTGACACAACGTAGAGGAAGTAGTCGTACGTCTTCCCGGTCCAACCGATCCAAGCACCGTTACTCCGGCACCTCCGAGTTCTTGACACACGTATAGCTCGATGACGCACCCCGGGCTCCGATCCAGCAGAGCTTCAGGGAGGAGTTCCGTCAGGACGACGGCGTGGTGACGATCTTGATGTTCAACCATCGCAGGGCTTCGCCTAAGCACCGCTACAATATGACCGGGAGGGGGGCACCGCACACGGCTAAGGAACGATCACGAAGATCAACTTGTGTGTCTATGGGGTGCCCCCCTCCTCCGTATATAAAGGGGGAGAGGAGGAGGGGACCGGCCAAGAGGGGAGGGGCGCCCTAGGGGGGGCAAACCTACTCCAAGTAGGTTTGGCCCCCCTTTCCTATTAGGAGTAGGAGAAGGAAGGAAGAGAGGGGAGGGAAGAAGGAAAGGGGGGGCCGGCCCCCCTCCCAATTCGGATTGGGCTTGGGGGGGGCGCCCCCTCCTTTGCTCCTTCTCCCTCCTTTCCACTAAGGCCCAATAAGGCCCATATACTTACCGGGGGGTTCCGGTAACCTCCCGGAACTCCGGTATAGTCCCAATCTCATCCGGAACCTTTTCGGTGTTCAAATATATCCGTCCAATATATCAATATTTATGTCTCGACCATTTCGAGACTCCTCGTCATGTCCGTGATCACATCCGGGACTCCGAACAACCTTCGGTACATCAAAATGCATAAACTCATAATATAACTGTCATCGAAACCTTAAGCTTGCGGACCCTACGGTTCGAGAACAATGTAGACATGACCGAGACACGTGTCCGGTCAATAACCAATAGCGGGACCTGGATGCCCATATTGGTTCCTACATATTCTACGAAGATCTTTATCGGTCAGACCGCATAACAACATACGTTGTTCCCTTTGTCATCGGTATGTTACTTGCCCGAGATTCAATCGTCGGTATCCAATACCTATTTCAATCTCATTACCGGCAAGTCTCTTTACTCGTTCCGTAATACATCATCTCGCAACTAACTCATTAGTTGCAATGCTTCCAAGGCTTAAGTGATGTGTATTACCGAGAGGGCCCAGAGATACCTCTCCGACATTCAGAGTGACAAATCCTAATCTTGAAATACGCCAACCCAACAAGTACCTTCGGAGACACCCGTAGAGCACCTTTATAATCACCCAGTTATGCTGTGACGTTTGGTAGCACACAAAGTGTTCCTCCGGTAAACGGGAGTTGCATAATCTCATAGTCATAGGAACATGTATAAGTCATGAAGAAAGAAATAGCAACATACTAAATGATCGGGTGCTAAGCTAACGGAATGGGTCATGTCAATCAGATCATTCAACTAATGATGTGACCTCGTTAATCAAATAACAACTCTTTGTTCATGGTTAGGAAACATAACCATCTTTGATTAACAAGCTAGTCAAGTAGAGGCATACTAGTGACACTCTGTTTGTCTATATATTCACACATGTATTATATTTCCGGTTAATACAATTCTAGCATGAATAATAAACATTTATCATGATATAAGGAAATAAATAATAACTTTATTATTGCCTCTAGGGCATATTTCCTTCAGTCTCCCACTTGCACTAGAGTCAATAATCTAGATTACACAGTAATGATTCTAACACCCATGGAGTCTTGGTGCTGATCATGTTTTGCTCGTGGAAGAGGCTTAGTCAACGGGTCTGCAACATTCAGATTTGTATGTATCTTGGAAATCTCTATGTCTCCCACCTGGACTAGATCCCGGATGGAATTGAAGCGTCTCTTGATGTGTTTGGTTCTCTTGTGAAATCTGGATTCCTTTGCTAAGGCAATCGCTCCAGTATTGTCACAAAAGATCTTCATTGGACCCGATGCACTAGGTATGACACCTAGATCGGATATGAACTCCTTCATCCAGACTCCTTCATTAGCTGCTTCCGAAGCAGCTATGTATTCCGCTTTACACGTAGATCCCGCCACGACGCTTTGTTTTGAACTGCACCAACTGATAGCTCCACCGTTTAATGTAAACACGTATCCGGTTTGCGATTTAGAATCGTCCGGATCAGTGTCAAAGCTTGCATCAACGTAACCATTTACGATGAGCTCTTTGTCACCTCCATATACGAGAAACATATCCTTAGTCCTTTTCAGGTACTTCAGGATGTTTTTGACCGCTGTCCAGTGATCCACTCCTGGATTACTTTGGTACCTCCCTGCTAAACTTATAGCAAGGCACACATCAGGTTTGGTACACAGCATTGCATACATGATAGAGCCTATGGCTGAAGCATAGGGAACATCTTTCATTTTCTCTCTATCTTCTGCAGTGGTCGGACTTTGAGTCTTACTCAGCTTCACACCTTGCAATACAGGCAAGAACCCTTTATTTGCTTGATCCATTTTGACCTTCTTCAAAACTTTGTCAAGGTATGTGCTTTGTGAAAGTCCAATTAAGCGTTTTGATCTATCTCTATAGATCTTAATGCCCAATATGTAAGCAGCTTCACCAAGGTCTTTCATTGAAAAACTTTTATTCAAGTATCCCTTTATGCTATCCAGAAATTCTATATCATTTCCAATCAACAATATGTCATCCACATATAATATTAGAAATGCTATAGAGCTCCCACTCACTTTCTTGTAAATACAGGCTTCTCCAAAAGTCTGTATAAACCCAAATGCTTTGATCACACTATCAAAGCGTTTATTCCAACTCCGAGAGGCTTGCACCAGTCCATAAATGGACCGCTGGAGCTTGCACACTTTGTTAGCTCCCTTTGGATCGATAAAACCTTCTGGTTGCATCATATACAACTCTTCCTCCAGAAGCCCATTCAGGAACGCAGTTTTTACATCCATTTGCCAAATTTCATAAGCATAAAATGCGGCAATTGCTAACATGATTCGGACAGACTTAAGCATCGCTACGGGTGAGAAGGTCTCATCGTAGTCAATCCCTTGAACTTGTCGAAAACCTTTTGCAACAAGTCGAGCTTTATAGACAGTAACATTACCATCAGCGTCAGTCTTCTTCTTGAAGATCCATTTATTCTCAATTGCTTGCCGATCATCGGTCAAGTCGACCAAAGTCCATACTTTGTTCTCATACATGGATCCCATCTCAGATTTCATGGCTTCAAGCCATTTTGCGGAATCTGGGCTCACCATCGCTTCTTCATAGTTCGTAGGTTCATCATTATCTAGTAGCATGACTTCCAGAATAGGATTACCATACCACTCTGGTGCAGATCTTATTCTGTTTGACCTACGAGGTTCTGTAGTAACTTGATCTGAAGTTCTATGATCATCATCATCAACTTCCTCACTAGTTGGTTTTGACGTCACAGAAACCGGTTCCTGTGATTTACTATTTTTCAATAAAGGAGTAGGTACAGTTACCTCATCAAGTTCTACTTTCCTCCCACTCACTTCTTTTGAGAGAAACTCCTTCTCTAGAAAGGATCCATTCTTAGCAACGAATGTCTTGCCTTTGGATCTGTGATAGAAGGTGTACCCAACTGTCTCCTTTGGGTATCCTATGAAGACACATTTCTCCGATTTGGGTTCGAGCTTATCAGGTTGAAGCTTTTTCACATAAGCATCACAGCCCCAAACTTTAAGAAACGACAACTTTGGTTTCTTGCCAAACCATAGTTCATAAGGTGTCGTCTCAACGGATTTTGATGGTGCCCTATTTAATGTGAATGTGGTTGTCTCTAAAGCATAACCCCAAAACGATAGCGGTAAATCAGTAAGAGACATCATAGATCGCACCATATCAAGTAAAGTACGATTACGATGTCCGGACACGCCATTACGCTCTGGTGTTCCGGGTGGCGTGAGTTGCGAAACTATTCCGCATTGTTTCAAGTGTAGACCAAAATCGTAACTCAAATATTCTCCTCCACGATCAGATCGTAGAAACTTTATTTTCTTGTTATGATGATTTTCAACTTCACTCTGAAATTCTTTGAACTTTTCAAATGTTTCAGACTTATGCTTCATTAAGTAGATATACCCATATCTGCTTAAATCATCTGTGAAGGTGAGAAAATAATGATATCCGCCACGAGCCTCAACATTCATCGGACCACATACATCTGTATGTATGATTTCCAACAAATCTGTTGCTCTCTCCATAGTACCGAAGAACGACATTTTGGTCATCTTGCCCATGAGGCACGGTTCGCAAGTACCAAGTGATTCATAATCAAGTGGTTCCAAAAATCCATCAGTATGAAGTTTCTTCATGTGCTTTACACCGATATGACCTAAACGGCAGTGCCACATATAAGTTGCACTATCATTATCAACTCTGCATCTTTTGGCTTCAACACTATGAATATGTGTATCACTACTATCGAGATTCATTAAAAATAGACCACTCTTCAAGGGTGCATGACCATAAAAGATATTACTCATATAAATAGAACAACCATTATTCTCTGATTTAAATGAATAACCGTCTCGCATCAAACAAGATCCAGATATAATGTTCATGCTCAACGCTGGCACCAAATAACAATTATTTAGGTATAATACTAATCCCGAAGGTAGATGTAGAGGTAGCGTGCCGACCGCGATCACATCGACTTTGGAACCATTTCCCACACGCATCGTCACCTCGTCCTTTGCTAGTGTTCGCTTAATCCGTAGTCCCTGTTTCGAGTTGCAAATATTAGCAACAGAACCAGTATCAAATACCCAGGTGCTACTGCGAGCTCTAGTAAGGTACACATCAATAACATGTATATCACATATACCTTTGTTCACCTTGCCATCCTTCTTATCCGCCAAATACTTGGGGCAGTTCCGTTTCCAGTGACCAGTCTGCTTGTAGTAAAAGCACTTAGTTTCAGGCTTAGGTCCAGACTTGGGTTTCATCTCTTGAGCAGCAACTTGCTTGCTGTTCTTCTTGAAGTTCCCCTTCTTCTTCCCTTTGCCCTTTTTCTTTAAACTAGTGGTCTTGTTGACCATCAACACTTGATGCTCCTTCTTGATTTCTACTTCCGCAGCCTTTAGCATTGCGAAGAGCTCGGGAATCGTCTTATCCATCCCTTGCATATTATAGTTCATCACGAAGCTCTTGTAGCTTGGTGGAAGTGATTGGAGAATTCTGTCAATGATGTTATCATCTGGAAGAGTAACTCCCAGTTGAATCAAGTGATTACAATACCCAAACATCTTGAGTATATGCTCACTGACAGAACTATTCTCCTCCATCTTGCAGTTATAGAACTTATTGGAGACTTCATATCTCTCAATCCGGGCATTCTTCTGGAATATTAACTTCAACTCCTGGAACATCTCATATGCTCCATGACGTTCAAAACGTCGTTGAAGTCCCGGTTCTAAGCCATAAAGCATGGCACATTGAACTATCGAGTAGTCATCAGCTTTGCTCTGCCAGACGTTCTTAACGTCGTCAGTTGCATTAGCAGCAGGCCTGGCACCCAGCGGTGCTTCCAGGACGTAATTTTTCTGTGCAGCAATGAGGATAATCCTCAAGTTACGGACCTAGTCCGCGTAGTTGCCACCATCATCTTTCAACTTTGCTTTCTCAAGGAACGCATTAAAATTCAACGGAACAACAGCACGGGCCATCTATCTACAATCAACATAGACAAGCAAGATACTATCAGGTACTAAGTTCATGATAAATTTAAGTTCAATTAATCATATTACTTAAGAACTCCCACTTAGACAAACATCTCTCTAGTTATCTAAGTGATCACGTGATCCAAATCAACTAAACCATAACCGATCATCACGTGAGATGGAGTAGTTTTCAATGGTGAACATCTTATGTTGATCATATCTACTATATGATTCACGCTCGACCTTTCGGTCTCCGTGTTCCGAGGCCATATCTGCATATGCTAGACTCGTCAAGTTTAACCTGAGTATTCTGCGTGTGCAAAACTGGCTTGCACCCGTTGTAGATGGACATAGAGCTTATCACACCCGATCATCACGTGGTGTCTAGGCACGACGAACTTTGGCAACGGTGCATACTCAGGGAGAACACTTCTTGATAATTTTTAGTGAGAGATCATCTTAAAATGCTACCGTCAATCAAAGCAAGATAAGATGCATAAAGGATAAACATCACATGCAATCAATATAAGTGATATGATATGGCCATCATCATCTTGTGCTTGTGATCTCCATCTTCGAAGCACCATCATGATCACCATCATCACCGGCGCGACACCTTGATCTCCATCGAAGCATCGTTTGTCGTTTACGCCATCTATTGCTTCTACGACTATCGCTACCACTTAGTGATAAAGTAAAGCAATTACAGGGCGTTTGCATTTCATACAATAAAGCGACAACCATATGGCTCCTGCCAGTTGCCGATAACTTCGGTTACAAAACATGATCATCTCATACAATAAAATATAGCATCATGTCTTGGCCATATCACATCACAACATGCCCTGCAAAAACAAGTTAGACGTCCTCTACTTTGTTGTTGCAAGTTTTACGTGGCTGCTACGGGCTTAAGCAAGAACCAATCTCACCTACGCATCAAAACCACAACGATAATTTGTCAAGTTGATGCTGTTTTAACCTTCGCAAGGACCGGGCATAGCCACACTCGGTTCAACTAAAGTTGGATAAACTGACACCCGCTAGTCACCTGTGTGCAAAGCACGGCGGTAAAACCAGTCTCGCGTAAGCGTACGCGTAATGTCGGTCCGGGCCGCTTCATCCAACAATACCGCCGAACCAAAGTATGACATGCTGGTAAGCAGTATGACTTATATCGCCCACAACTCATTTGTGTTCTACTCGTGCATATAACATCAAACCATAAAACCTAGGCTCGGATGCCACTATTGGGGAACGTAGTAATTTCAAAAAAATTCCTACGCACACGCAAGATCATGGTGATGGTATAGCAACATGAGGGGAGAGTGTTGTCTACGTACCCTCGTAGACCGAAGCGGAAGCGTTGACACAACATAGAGGAAGTAGTCGTACGTCTTCCCGGTCCAACCGATACAAGCACCGTTACTCCGGCACCTCCGAGTTCTTGACACACGTACAGCTCGATGACGCACCCCGGGCTCTGATCCAGCAGAGCTTCAGGGAGGAGTTCCGTTAGCACGATGGCGTGGTGATGATCTTGATGTTGAACCGTCGCAGGGCTTCGCCTAAGCACCGCTACAATATGACCGAGGTGTAATATCATGGAGGGGGGCACCGCACATGGCTAAGGAACGATCACGAAGATCAACTTGTGTGTCTATGGGGTGCCCCCCTCCTCCGTATATAAAGGGGGAGAGGAGGAGGGGGCCGGCCAAGAGGGGAGGTGTCACGCCCAATATGCGACCCTATCCAAAAGGAACTCGAAGGTCCCACCAAGGATAGACCCGCATATTGGAACGCTTTTGCAAGGTGGATATCATTACATCAACATTACATAAAAGATGCGGATACATACATAAGGCATACAATGCCACATGGATACAACATCATCTACATAAGAGCATCATCCGACTACAGATGAAACACAAACAGAAACTCAAACGACATCCACCCTGCTAGCCTAGGCTGCCGACCTAGAACCAATCCCCTGATCGAAGAAGCAGAAGAAGAACTCAACACAATGCAAGCATCGCTCTCGCGTCAAGATCATTGCACAACCTGTACCTGCAACTGTTGTTTTAGTAATCTGTGAGCCACGAGGACTCAGCAATCCCATTACCATGGGTATCAAGACTAGCAAAGCTTAAGGGGAAAGGAAGGGGTAAAGTGGTGAGGTTGCAGCAGCGACTAAGCATATATGGTGGCTAACCAACGCAAATGAGAGCGAGAAGAGAAACAAGCGGAAAGGTCGTCAACTAGCAATGATCAAGAAGTGATCCTGAACTCCTACTTACGTCAAACATAACCCAGAAACCGTTTTCACTTCCCGGACTCCGCCGAGAAGAGACCATCACGGCTACACACGCGGTTGATGCATTTTAATTCGGATCTGGTGTCAAGTTATCTACAACCGGACATTAACAAATTCCCATCTGCCACATAACCACGGGCACGGATCTTGAAAGTTTATACCCTGCAGGGGTGTCCCAACTTAGCCCATGATAAGCTCTCGCGATCAACGAAGGATATTCCTTCTCCCAAGAAGACCCGATCAGTCTCGGAATCCCGGTTTACAAGACATTTCGACAATGGTAAAACAAGACCAGCAAAGCCGCCCGATGCGCCGACAATCCCGATAGGAGCTGCGCATATCTCGTTCTTAGGGAAACACCGGATGAGACTAGCTACGAGTAAAACCAACCCTCAAGTTGCCCCGAGATGGCCCCGCAGGCAGCTCAGTTCGGACCAACACTTAGACAAGCACTGGCCCGGGGGGGCTAAATAAAGATGACCCTCGAGAGAGCGACTCCCAAGGGAAAAGTAGGTGGTGGTGAGGCAAATGGTAAAACCAAGGTTGGGCCTTGCTGGAGGAGTTTTATTCAAAGCGAACTGTCAAGGGGGTCCCATAAATCACCCGACCGCGTAAGGAACACAAAATCCGGGAACATAACACCGGTATGACGGAAACTAGGGCGGCAAGAGTGGAACAAAACACCAGGCATAAGGCCGAGTCTTCCACCCTTTACCAAGTATATAGATGCATTAATAATATAAGAGATACTGTGATATCCCAACCAAAATCCTGTCCACCATGGAGCAATCTTCAACTTCACCTACAACTAGCAACGCTATAAGAGGGCTGAGCAAAGCGGTAACATAGCCAAGCAATGGTTTGCTAGGAAGGGTGTCAAAGGTTAGAGGTTCATGGCAATTAGGGAGGCTTGATGAGCAAAAGATAGGTAGCACAGCAAAGCGATAGAACGAAGCAACTAGCATAGCAATGATAGTAGTGAGATCCAGGGTAGTGGTCATCTTGCCTGAAATCCCGCTAGGAAGAAGAACGAGTCCATGAAGAAGATGAAGCCACGAAGACAAACCACACGTAGACGAACGCATCCTCACGATCGCAACAAAACAGGAACTATCGAGAAGAAGCACACAACATGGTAAACACACCACACATAGGCAAGACATGATGCATAACAAGCATGATGCATGACAAGGCTACATGAAGCTACTCATGGTAAGAGATGATGCAAACAAGAACAACACATCAAGGCGAGTTTAAATGAGGCCGGAAACAACATATGACAATTCCGGTAAGTCCTCATATGCAAATTTCGAAATGGGTCCAGATATGAATAAACCTTATGTTCAAGTTGTTAAACAGCAAGTTGAAGAGCACCAAGAGGATCTACACGAAATTCTAGTCAAGATACATATAAAGTTCATTAGATTCAGAGCTACGGCCTAGAAGATATGAGCAAAACAAGTTAAACATGGCATTGATGCAAAATACATACAAACATCAAGCAAACACCTCGAAACAAGGATGCAACATGATAATATGAAGCTATATGCAAAATCAAGCAAGTTTCAAATAGAGCACACTCAAAACGGAGCAACGGTTCAACACATACACTCTATACAAAATATGACAACAATCTGTCCATAACAGCAACTAGGCATATTGCAAGCATCAAAACAATATGCTAAAGCACCCCAACATAATAAAAAAAGGCATGGGCATGAATAACAGGTAAAGCATAACAAAACATGAACACTGAGCTATCTCCAGAAATCACTAGAACATGCTCAAAAGGACATGGAAAGATTGCAAATAATAACAGTTTCAGGCTTGGCAGAAATAACATCAGATTGCAATGTTTAGAGCTATCAAACAACATGTTACAGGATCTTAACATGGCAAACAAAGGCATGGCATGAATCTACTAATAGAACAAAAGTCCCTTACTGACCAAGAGCCAAAAGGTCACGGAAAATATGATGGCACCCATGTAAACATGGCAAGTTATATTAGAGATTCAAACATGGCAGGAACAACACTAAGTAGGCATGTTGGTGAGATTGAATCACTCACCACAGAGCAATACATGGCATTGCAAGGCAACCAACAGTAAGAAGACATGTTTGTGAAGCTATACATGGCAATAGCAAGTTCATAGGTTGCATGGATCACTAGAAAAGCATATGGCCAAAACTGAACTTCATGTTAATAGGTTGACAGCAACATTATTTAGCAACTTTGGAGCAATATTACAACAAGATACAACAGTCTATAAATGCAACCAAGGATATGGATGGATAGATCAAGACATGTATAACAAAACATTCTTAGTGAACATCTCCAGAATAATGCACGAAATGACTTGTAGCAGCAGGTTAACATAGCGACAAAATATAACAGAATCTGTCAGGAAAACAGCAACAGCAAGTACCATACTTAGCAAGCTTGATACACTCAGTACAAGAATCACAAAAATACATGGATAGCACCTCTGGAAAGATGGCATGGCATAGATCAAAACACATGTAGAGCTCAACCTCATAGGATGCACACATCAAACATGGAAAAAATGACAAAAGTGCATGTTATAACAGTTCCAGCAGATTAACAGCAACCTGCACTCTTCCAACAGCATTTCGGACATCAAGATTATCTCAAATGAACATGATTCAATGAAATGAAATTATGTACTCGTTGATACGAACAATTTGACATATTACACGCACGAAACGGAGCAGTATGCACAGAGATACAATGCGATGAACATGGCATGATAATGTTGAAATAATCGGGGACTTAGGCAAATTTCGGGGAGGGGAAAGTCAACCTTCGCACGAAAAACAAGATTCGACGGAGCTGCTCGCCGGAGATGGACGTGGTGGTGGCCGGAGTTGTGGGATATGGGCGGATCCCGGCCGGATCCGTCCGGCTCGGCGGCGGAGGGCGGCGCCGGCCGATGGGGAGAGGCGGGGGCGCCCAGGTAGCTCGGGGCGCCGGCGGCGACGGGGCCGGGCTTTGGCGACGGCGCGGGAAGGCGCCGGAGCGAGCTCGCGGCTGGGACGGCGGGGAGGTGCCGGGGCGGCGAGGCGAGGAGGCAGCGGCGCGGGGAGATGGCCGAGGGGCGCGGGAGGCTCCCGACGGGCGACGGCGGGGCTCACCGGCGGGGGCGCTCCGGCGAGGAGGCGCGGCTTCGGGCGGCGGCGGCGGGCGCACGGGCCTGCGGCGGCGGCGGTTCGGTCCCGTGCGGGCTCCG
Organism: Triticum aestivum; assembly: GCF_018294505.1. Classification (NCBI taxonomy): domain Eukaryota; kingdom Viridiplantae; phylum Streptophyta; class Magnoliopsida; order Poales; family Poaceae; genus Triticum; species Triticum aestivum. The sequence goes on from NC_057807.1 coordinate 134,663,328, forward strand.
GATGGGCCCCGTGGGCCGACGCGGTGGAGAGAGAGAGAGGCGGCGAGGTGGCGGCGCGCGATAGGCTGGCGACGGCGGCGGGGTGACGTGGCGCGATCTGATTCGCCTGGGTGAGGTGTCCAGCGGACATGTCCGGCTCGGGCGGACGTGTCCGGCGGCGCGAGGATGAAGATGGCTAGGGTTAGACCGGGATTTCGGGGGAGATGCACTTATTTATAGGTAGAGGGAGCTAGGAGAGTCCAAATGAGGTGCGGTTTTCGCCCACACGATCGTGATCGAATGACTGAGAGCATGGAGGGGAGTTAGATGGGCTTTGGGCCACTTTGAAGGAGGTGTTGGGCTGCAACACAAAGAGGCCTTTGCGGTTACCCGGTTAACGTTGGAGTATCAAACGACCTCCAAATGGCATGAAACTTGACATGCGGTCTACCGGTGCTATACCAAGGCCACTTGGCAAGCCTCGGTCCATTCGGAGAAATTTTAACACCCGCTCACAACGAGAGACAAAAAGGGGACGCCGGAGAACATAGGAGTGCCGGATTGCAAAACGGACAACGAGAAAAATGCTCGGATGCAATAAACAAACACGTATGCAAAATGAGATGCACATGCTGACATGATATGAAATGCATATGATGACATGGCAAAGTGCAACACGCAAGGAAATGACATGGCAACGACGGCGAATGACTGGCGGACACCTGGCGCAACGAAACCGGGGCGTTACAACACTCCTCCACTGACAAGAGATCTCGTCCCAAGATCTTAGGACCGAGACGGAAGGGAAAAAGGGAAGAGGTGAAGCAAGAACTCAAGAGAAGAAGCAAAGAATCGAGAGCACTCGAGAAGAAGAGAGGAACGATGAGAATGACGAGAATCGAAAGCTCATGTAATCAGATAGACTATGTAACCACTCCTGTTGGAACGAGATAAGAAACGGATAAGACTGAAAGGACTTAGGTAGCACTCCGTCTGAACATGGAAAGAGTTGGAACTGAGATTGACAAAATGGAACAATAGTTGATGAGAGGAACAACACAATGCCTCCAGAAGAATTGAAAGAGTTAGCACCTCGGGAAGCAAGAAGAAGGATACTTGAGCTCCTTCGATTGGAATCTTGATGAACTCTTTGAAGAATGAATTAAATCATGAAGAACCACCATGAAGAACTCCGGTGACAAAAGGATGGTGAGATAGAAATGAAGGATGAAAGAATAAGATGAGCCTTGCGATGATTTAGATGGAGGTTCCGATGAAAAGGCCGAGGAAAAAAATTTGAACTCCGGAAAAGAAAAGATGAAAACAGTTGGAACTAGAGTTTATTCATCAAGAACAAACTCCGAAGGAAGGGATTACTCACTTGGATGAAATAAGAATAAGATTTATTGTATGCTTATCCTTCATCAAATTAGATTGATGACAAGCAATGGATTTTGCATACTACTTATTCTTCTTGAAAAAGAATTAAGGGGAATATAGCACAAAACTTGATAAAGTCTTCATGAACCACCGGTAGGATTAAAAAGAACGAATGGATTAAAAGATAATCAAGGAAAAAGAATCTTGAACGAACCACCGTAAGAATTCGGAAATGACTGACGAAAGAGAATGAATCACCGGGAAGAATTAAAAGAACAAATATGATAGAGGGGATTTAGATGCAAAAGAACAAAGAGATCATGAGTTGATTAAAGAACACTTGAACGACGCACCGGGATAATATTGAGATGAACGAAGGGGCACGGATATAGAATTATTGGAGAACGAATCTGAAAACTTAGAATGAAGAAATCTTCCAAAAAGACGGCCTTCGGATTATCGAGAGAGAAAGCGACTCCTGAAATGCTCCGGATGGATGAAAAGAATTTGCATGACTAGAAACAATTTGATGGGATAACATCGAGCTAGCACCGCGAATCTCCGGGGAACGGACAAGATTAAAGAGAAATCTTCTTCTTTGGTCTTCAAATGACGACGGGAAACACCACCAAAATTTCTGAGATACTCCGGGAGAATGAAAGGCGAAGAGGTTGAGCCAACAATGAAAATGATTTGAAATCGATCTTGGGAAGGCATCTGACTGATGAAATCCATTCTTACATCACACTTGAAAAGAATTGAGAATAACTCCGGGGGAATTAGAAGAGTCAAGTAAGATCCTGGAAAAAGACCTGTGGGTTAGGGCCCACTGAAGAGAAAAACACCGTTGGAAAAGGAATGCGGAATAGATGATGCACCGGAACAATTGATATATTTGAATGAGGTGACAACCTCAAATTAATTGGAACACGGACGAATCTCCTGAGATGTCTTGAACACTCCGGAAGGATAAACTGGCGAGAGACGAACGAGCAAGGGGAAAACACTTCGGTCAAAGAAAGAATACGATCAACACCGAAAACTTGAATTGAATCCACCGGAGAAGAAAAAAATGACGAACGACAAACGAGACGAGAATTCACCAGTTGAAATAATTGAGGGAAGATTGAAGAGTCTCCGAACGAATGAAATTGATGGTCGAAACAAACTCAGACTCCGGGAAGAAGAGGGTGGGAGGGCGGGAAAAACAAAGGCAACTTGGAAGGGGAAACCGACGAATAACTTGAAGAGAAAACACCGGTTGAAAGAGAACAAAAGCTTCACATGAGTAGGATGGATACTCGATTACGGACTCCGGCTCCGAGATGAAAAAGGGAGGGCGGGTGGGAAAAACAAGGACAACTTCGGACAGGGAAACAACATCGATCCAAAAGAGCCGAGGATTGATCTCCCAAAGACAAAGAGGTTCGAATCAGCTTGACGAGGAATGCGCCGGACAAAAGAGGATGGACAACAAACGAAAACTAACCGCGTGATCCTAAAGAAAAATTTGAAGGGGAAGAGGAGTAGTTCAAAACACCTACATCAATATTCCTCACCAGAGCGACGAAGGGGCTGATAAGTAAAAAGAATTCCTACTCTCCGAAATAACTAGACTCAGAAAACAGTTTTCTTCTAGACTCAACAATGGCCCAACTACACGATCAATCAAGGGGGCTCCTAAGGTCGGTCGAGGCTCTGATACCAACTTGTCACGCCTAATATGCGACCCTATCCAAAAGGAACTCGAAGGTCCCACCAAGGATAGACCCGCATATTGGAACGCTTTTGCAAGGTGGATATCATTACTTCAACATTACATAAAAGATGGGGATACATACATAAGGCATACAATGCCACACGAATACAACATCATCTACATAAGAGCATCATCCGACTACGGATGAAACACAAACAGAAACTCAAACGACATCCACCCTGCTAGCCCAGGTTGCCGACCTGGAACCTATCCCCTGATCGAAGAAGCAGAAGAAGAACTCAACGCAATGCAAGCATCGCTCTCGCGTCAAGATCATCGCACAACCTGTACCTGCAACTGTTGTTGTAGTAATCTGTGAGCCACGAGGACTAAGCAATCCCATTACCATGGGTATCAAGACTAGCAAAGCTTAAAGGGAAAGGAAGGGGTAAAGTGGTGAGGTTGCAGCAGCGACTAAGCATATATGGTGGCTAACCAACGCAAATGAGAGCGAGAAGAGAAACAAGTGGAAAGGTCGTCAACTAGCAATGATCAAGAAGTGATCCTGAACTCCTACTTACGTCAAACATAACCCAGAGACCGTGTTCACTTCCCGGACTCCGCCGAGAAGAGACCATCACGGCTACACACGCGGTTGATGCGTTTTAATTCGGATCTGGTGTCAAGTTATCTACAACCAGACATTAACAAATTCCCATCTGCCACATAACCACGGGCACGGATCTTGAAAGTTTATACCCTGCAGGGGTGTCCCAACTTAGCCCATGATAAGCTCTCGCGATCAACGAAGGATATTCCTTCTCCCAGGAAGACCCGATCAGTCTCGGAATCCCGGTTTACAAGACATTTCGACAATGGTAAAACAAGACCAGCAAAGCCGTCAGGGAGAACACTTCTTGATAATTTTTAGTGAGAGATCATCTTAAAATGCTACCGTCAATCAAAGCAAGATAAGATGCATAAAGGATAAACATCACATGCAATCAATATAAGTGATATGATATGGCCATCATCATCTTGTGCTTGTGATCTCCATCTTCGAAGCACCATCATGATCACCATCGTCACCGGCGCGACACCTTGATCTCCATCGAAGCATCGTTTGTCGTTTATGCCATCTATTGCTTCTACGACTATCGCTACCGCTTAGTGATAAAGTAAAGCAATTACAGGGCGTTTGCATTTCATACAATAAAGCGACAACCATATGGCTCCTGCCAGTTGCCGATAACTTCGGTTACAAAACATGATCATATCATACAATAAAATATAGCATCATGTCTTGGCCATATCACATCACAACATGCCCTACAAAAACAAGTTAGACGTCCTCTACTTTGTTGTTGCAAGTTTTACGTGGCTGCTACGGGCTTAAGCAAGAACCAATCTCACCTACGCATCAAAACCACAACGATAATTTGTCAAGTTGATGCTGTTTTAACCTTCGCAAGGACCGGGCATAGCCACACTCGGTTCAACTAAAGTTGGATAAACTGACACCCGCTAGTCACCTGTGTGCAAAGCACGGCGGTAAAACCAGTCTCGCGTAAGCGTACGCGTAATGTCGGTCCGGGCCGCTTCATCCAACAATACCGCCGAACCAAAGTATGACATGCTGGTAAGCAGTATGACTTATATCGCCCACAACTCATTTGTGTTCTACTCGTGCATATAACATCAAACATTAAAACCTAGGCTCGGATGCCACTGTTGGGGAACGTAGTAATTTCAAAAAAATTCCTACGCACACGCAAGATCATGGTGATGGTATAGCAACAAGAGGGGAGAGTGTTGTCTACGTACCCTCGTAGACCGAAGCGGAAGCGTTGACACAACATAGAGGAAGTAGTCGTACGTCTTCCCGGTCCAACCGATACAAGCACCGTTACTCTGGCACCTCCGAGTTCTTGACACACGTACAGCTCGATGACGCACCCCGGGCTCCGATCCAGCAGAGCTTCAGGGAGGAGTTCCGTTAGCACGACGGCGTGGTGATGATCTTGATGTTGAACCGTCGCAGGGCTTCGCCTAAGCACCGCTACAATATGACCGAGGTGTAATATCATGGAGGGGGGCACCGCACATGGCTAAGGAACGATCACGAAGATCAACTTGTGTGTCTATGGGGTGCCCCCCTCCTCCGTATATAAAGGGGGAGAGGAGGAGTGGGCCGGCCAAGAGGGGAGGTGTCACGCCCAATATGCGACCCTATCCAAAAGGAACTCGAAGGTCCCACCAAGGATAGACCCGCATATTGGAACGCTTTTGCAAGGTGGATATCATTACATCAACATTACATAAAAGATGGGGATACATACATAAGGCATACAATGCCACACGGATACAACATCATCTACATAAGAGCATCATCCGACTACAGATGAAACACAAACAGAAACTCAAACGACATCCACCCTGCTAGCCCAGGCTGTCGACCTAGAACCTATCCCCTGATCGAAGAAGCAGAAGAAGAACTCAACGCAATGCAAGCATCGCTCTCGCGTCAAGATCATTGCACAACCTGTACCTGCAACTGTTGTTTTAGTAATCTGTGAGCCACGAGGACTCAGCAATCCCATTACCATGGGTATCAAGACTAGCAAAGCTTAAAGGGAAAGGAAGGGGTAAAGTGGTGAGGTTGCAGCAGCGACTAAGCATATATGGTGGCTAACCAACGCAAATGAGAGCGAGAAGAGAAACAAGCGGAAAGGTCGTCAACTAGCAATGATCAAGAAGTGATCCTGAACTCCTACTTACGTCAAACATAACCCAGAAACCGTGTTCACTTCCCGGACTCCGCCGAGAAGAGACCATCACGGCTACACACGCGGTTGATGCGTTTTAATTCGGATCTGGTGTCAAGTTATCTACAACCGGACATTAACAAATTCCCATCTGCCACATAACCACAGGCACGGATCTTGAAAGTTTATACCCTGCAGGAGTGTCCCAACTTATCCCATGATAAGCTCTCGCGATCAACGAAGGATATTCCTTCTCCCAAGAAGACCCGATCAGTCTCGGAATCCCGGTTTACAAGACATTTCGACAATGGTAAAACAAGACCAGCAAAGCCGCCCGATGCGCCGACAATCCCGATAGGAGCTGCGCATATCTCGTTCTTAGGGAAACACCGGATGAGACTAGCTACGAGTAAAACCAACCCTCAAGTTGCCCCGAGATGGCCCCGCAGGCAGCTCAGTTCGGACCAACACTTAGACAAGCACTGGCCCGGGGGGGCTAAATAAAGATGACCCTCGAGAGAGCGACTCCCAAGGGAAAAGTAGGTGGTGGTGAGGCAAATGGTAAAACCAAGGTTGGGCCTTGCTGGAGGAGTTTTATTCAAAGCGAACTGTCAAGGGGGTCCCATAAATCACCCGACCGCGTAAGGAACACAAAATCCGGGAACATAACACCGGTATGACGGAAACTAGGGCGGCAAGAGTGGAACAAAACACCAGGCATAAGGCCGAGTCTTCCACCCTTTACCAAGTATATAGATGCATTAATAATATAAGAGATACTGTGATATCCCAACCAAAATCCTGTCCACCATGGAGCAATCTTCAACTTCACCTGCAACTAGCAACGCTATAAGAGGGCTGAGCAAAGCGGTAACATAGCCAAGCAATGGTTTGCTAGGAAGGGTGTCAAAGGTTAGAGGTTCATGGCAATTAGGGAGGCTTGATGAGCAAAAGATAGGTAGCACAGCAAAGCGATAGAACGAAGCAACTAGCATAGCAATGATAGTAGTGACATCCAGGGTAGCAGTCATCTTGCCTGAAATCCCGCTAGGAAGAAGAACGAGTCCATGAAGAAGATGAAGCCACGAAGACGAACCACACGTAGACGAACGCATCCTCACGATCGCAACGAAACGGGAACTATCGAGAAGAAGCACACAACATGGTAAACACACCACACATAGGCAAGACATGATGCATAACATGCATGATGCATGACAAGGCTACATGAAGCTACTCATGGTAAGAGATGATGCAAACAAGAACAACACATCAAGGCAAGTTTAAATGAGGCCGGAAACAACATATGACAATTCCGGTAAGTCATCATATGCAAATTTCGAAATGGGTCCAGATATGAATAAAACTTATGTTCAAGTTGTTAAACAGCAAGTTAAAGAGCACCAAGAGGATCTACACGAAATTCTAGTCAAGTTACATATAAAGTTCATTAGATTCGGAGCTACGGCCTAGAAGATATGAGCAAAACAAGTTAAACATGGCATTGATGCAAAATGCATACAAACATCAAGCAAACACCTCGAAACAAGGATGCAACATGATAATATGAAGCTACATGCAAAATCAAGCAAGTTTCATATAGAGCACACTCAAAACAGAGCAACGGTTCAACACATACTCTATACAAAATATGACAACAATCTGTCCATAACAGCAACTAGGCATATTGCAAGCATCAAAACAATATGCTACAACACCCCAACATAATAACAAAAGGCATGGGCATGAAGTACAGGTAAAGCATAACAAAACATGAACACTGAGCTATCTCCAGGAATCAATAGAACATGCTCAAAAGGACATGGAAAGATTGCAAATAATAACAGTTTCAGGCTTGGCAGAAATAACATCAGATTGCAATGTTTAGAGCTATAAAACAACATGTTACAGGAACTTAACATGACAAAAAAAGGCATGGCATGAATCTACTAATTGCATAGAACAAAAGTCCCTTACTGACCAAGAGCCAAAAGGGCACGGAAAATATGATGGCACCCATGTAAACATGACAAGTTATATTACAGATTCAAACATGGCAGGAACAACAATAAGTAGGCATGTTGGTGAGCTTGAATCACTCACCGCAGAGCAATACATGGCATGGCAAGGCAACCAACAGTAAGAAGACAAGTTTGTGAAGCTATACATGGCAATAGCAAGTTCATAGGGTGCATGGATCACTAGAAAAGCATATGGCCAAAACTGAACTTCATGTTAACAGGTTGACAGCAACATTATTTAGCAACTTTGGAGCAATATTACAACAAGATACAGCAGTCTATAAATGCAACCAAGGGCATGGATGGATAGAGCAAGACATGTATAACAAAACATCCTTAATAAACACCTCCAGAATAATGCACGAAATGACTTGTAGCAGCAGGTTAACATAGCAACAAAATATAACAGAATCTGTTAGGAAAACAGCAACAGCAAGTACCCTACTTAGCAAGCTTGATACACTCAGTACAAGAATCACAAGAATACATGGATAGCACCTCTGGAAAGATGGAATGGCATAGATCAAAACACATGTAGAGCTCAACCTCATAGGATGCAGACATCAAACATGGCAAAAATGACAAAAGTGCATGTTATAACAGTTCCAGCAGATTAACAGCAACATGCACTTTTCCAACAGCATTTCGGGCATCAAGATGATCTCAAATGAACATGATTCAATGGAATGAAATGAAGTACTCGTTAAGACGAACAATTTGACATATTACACGCACGAAACGGAGCAGTATGCACAAAGATACAATGCGATGAACATGGCATGATAATGTTGAAATAATCGGGGACTTAGGCAAATTTCGAGGAGGGGAAAGTCAACCTTCGCACGGAAAACGAGGTACGACGGAGCTGCTCGCCGAAGATGGACGTGGTGGTGGCCGGAGTTGTGGGAGATGGGCGGATCCGGGCCGGATCCGTCCGGTCTCGGCGGCGGAGGGCGGCGCCGGCCGATGGGGAGAGGCGGGGGCGCCCGGGTAGCTCGGGGCGCCGGCGGCGACGGGGCCGGGCTTCGGCGACGGTGCGGGGAGGCGTCGGAGCGAGCTCGTGGCTCGGGACGGCGGGGAGGTGCCGGGGCGGCGAGGCGAGGAGGCAGCGGCGCGGGGAGATGGTCGAGGGGCGCGGGAGGCTCCCGGCGGGCGACGGCGGGGCTCGCCGGCGGGGGCGCTCCGGCGAGGAGGCGCGCTTCGAGCGGCGGCGGCTAGAGCGAGCTACCGGCGGCGGCGGGCGCACGGGCCTGCGGTGGCGGCGGTTCGGGCCCGCGCGGGCTCCGGATGGGCCCCGCGGGCCGACGCGGTGGAGAGAGAGAGGCGGTGAGGTGGAGGCGCGCGATAGGCTGGCGACGGCGGCGGGGTGACGTGGCGTGATCTGATTCGCCGAGGTGAGGTGTCCGGCGGACATGTCCGGCTCGGGCGGACGTGTCCGGCGGCGCGAGGATGGAGATGGCTAGGGTTAGACCGGGATTACGGGGGAGATGCACATATTTATAGGTAGAGGGAGCTAGGAGAGTCCAAATGAGGTGTGGTTTTCGCCCACACGATCGTGATAGAATGACCGAGAGCATGGAGGGGAGTTAGATGGGCTTTGGGCCACTTTGAAGGAGGTGTTGGGCTGCAACACAAAGAGGCCTTTGCGGTTACCCGGTTAACCGTTGGAGTATCAAACGACCTCCAAATGGCACGAAACTTGACATGCGGTCTACCGGTGCTATACCAAGGCCACTTGGCAAGCCTCGGTCTATTCCGAGAAAGTTTAACACCCGCTCACAACGAGAGACAAAAAGGGGACGCCGGAGGACATAGGAGTGCCGGATTGCAAAACGGACAACGGGAAAAATGCTCGGATGCAATAAACGAACACGTATGCAAAATGAGATGCACATGATGACATGATATGAAATGCATATGATGACATGGAAAAGTGCAACACGCAAGAAAATGGCATGGCAACGACGGCGAATGACTGGCAGACACCTGGCGCAACGAAACCGGGGCGTTACAGGAGGCGCGACCTAGGGGGGGCAAACCTACTCCAAGTAGGTTTGGCCCCCCTTTCCTATTAGGAGTAGGAGAAGGAAGGAAGAGAGGGGAGGGAAGAAGGAAAGGGGGGCCGGCCCCCCTCCCAATTCGGATTGGGCTTGGGGGGGCGCCCCCTCCTTTGCTCCTTCTCCCTCCTTTCCACTAAGGCCCAATAAGGCCCATATACTTACCGGGGGGTTCCGGTAACCTCCCGGAACTCCGGTATAGTCCCAATCTCATCCGGAACCTTTCAGGTGTCCAAATATATCCGTCCAATATATCAATCTTTATGTCTCGACCATTTCAAGACTCCTCGTCATGTCCGTGATCACATCCAGGACTCCGAACAACCATCGGTACATCAAAATGCACAAACTCATAATATAACTGTCATTGAAACCTTAAGCGTGCGGACCCTACGGTTCGAGAACAATGTAGACATGACCAAGACACGTCTCCGGTCAATAACCAATAGCGGGACCTGGATGCCCATATTGGTTCTTACATATTCTACGAAGATCTTTATCGGTCAGACTGCATAACAACATACGTTGTTCCCTTTGTCATCGGTATGTTACTTGCCCGAGATTCGATCGTCGGTATCCAATACCTAGTTCAATCTCGTTACCGGCAAGTCTCTTTACTCGTTCCGTAATACATCATCTCGCAGCTAACTCATTAGTTGCAATGCTTGCAAGGCTTAAGTGATGTGTATTATCGAGAGGGCCCAGAGATACCTCTCCGACATTCGGAGTGACAAATCCTAATCTCGAAATACGCCAACCCAACAAGTACCTTCGGAGACACCTGTGGAGCACCTTTATAATCACCCTGTTACGTTGTGACGTTTGGTAGCACACAAAGTGTTCCTCCGGTAAACGGGAGTTGCATAATCTCATAGTCATAGGAACATGTATAAGTCATGAAGAAAGCTATAGCAACATACTAAACGATCGGGTGCTAAGCTAACGGAATGGGTCATGTCAATCAGATCATTCAACTAATGATGTGACCTCGTTAATCAAATAACAACTCTTTGTTCATGGTTAGGAAACATAACCATCTTTGATTAACAAGCTAGTCAAGTAGAGGCATACTAGTGACACTCTGTTTGTCTATATATTCACACATGTATTATATTTCCGGTTAATACAATTCTAGCATGAATAATAAACATTTATCATGATATAAGGAAATAAATAATAACTTTATTATTGCCTCTAGGGCATATTTCCTTCAGTTACCAGTAACGCCTAGCCTTAATGTACTTTAAACCCTGCATAACTGAGGGTCCGAGGGGTCTGGCAGACACTATATAAGCCACCCCCCTCCTCGGTGTAAAGGGTTCGCACCCCTGTAATATATACACACACAATCCAGTCGACCGCCTCCGGGCACCGAGACGTAGGGCTGTTACTTCCTCCAAGAAGGGCCTGAACTCGTACATCCTTTGTCTTCACAACTGCTCCATAGCTAGGATCTTGCCTCTCCATACCTACCCCCCATTCTACTGTCAGACTTAGAACCACGACAGTTGGCACCCACCGTGGGGCGGGTGTCTTAGCGATTTTTGGAGAAGTTGCAATTGTTCCGATTGCCTTCATCATGGTTTCTGGTGGAGTTTTGGTCGAGGGCCGCGAGATCCGTCTCGGAGCGCTCACCTTCATCGCCGACGACTCCGATTGGCTCCAGGAGCCTCCACTCGACATCGACGCGCTCCCCGTCCGCGGTGCGACGCATTTTCGGGTGTGTGTCCGCGGCGTTCTGCTGCGGCAACCGTCGACCCCTTATCGGTCGACTGCCCTGTCATCCTCCCTCCCTGCCTCCCGCCAGCGCAAGCGCTCTGGTCGGTCGAGGCTCCAGCGGTGGGTGAGGCACGCGGTGGCCCGCCAGTCGGCCACCACCCAAGTCACGGCGATCGAGCCCGACGAATCTCTCTACGGCCTATTCGATCTGTCGAATGGCTCCGTAGAGACCGCATCCGAGTGCGACAGCAACGATCCGGCGGCGGAAGTCTTGATGGTCAACGGGCCTCATAGCCCTCCCGGCTTCCCCCGCGACGACGGGATGGACGGTGGAGGCGACCCCAGTCAAGCCCATGAGGAATATCAACCCGAGCCACTTAATTCCCTGCAAAGGGAACAACTTCACCGCAGGAACATGGATGCCCTGCATACTCCCATCGCAGGAGAGACCCCCGAGGCTCGCGCCTTGGAGGAGGCACGTTTGGCCAACCTGGCTGAACGCACTCGTCTGGAGAACCTCCAGCGAGCACTCGATGAGCGCACGCGGCAACGAGTACCCAACTCTAGTTGACGTCAACTCTTCCCGCAGCCGACTTAGGTATATCGAACTCCGATTCAGAATTTAGCAGCTGCAGCCCGTATAGCAGAGTCAATTCAGCCCTCTTAGTCGGAGGCTGGCAAAGGCTTGATGCAGATCAGGGACTTGCTCCGAGCAGCAGGAGATCAGAATTCAGCTGTGTCACAATCACGCAACAGGATTCACAGTCGATCCGTCGCTGCAAATACAGTTCAGTCGGCTCACAGCCCAAGATCGCCTCCGCGGCGTGAGGGACAAGAAGGTCGACGTGACCAATACGGTGACCAGTTCGACCGTGATGGTAGGCATCGAGTGCCCGCCTCTCCTCCTAGAGGTGGGTCTTACGCTCATCGTCAGCAAGATGACAGGCGCCAGCTTAGTGCGGGGCGGAGAGCTCAAGTCGACCCCAGAGAACCAGGCTTTGACGCGCGATCTATCATCGTGCAAGGCCTGGTCGATCGGAACAGGGCTCATCGAGGTGGCCCCGACAGAGATGCGCCCACTAGCAGCCGAGTACATGTTTCGGGACCAGAATGTTTCAGCAGGGCTATCAGAGCCGCGGTGATTCCCCCCAACTTCAGGTTGCCTACCGGAGTAAGTAAGTTCACTGGTGAGTCTAAGCCTGAAACTTGGCTTGAAGATTACCGAGTGGCGGTGCAGATTGGCGGCGGAAATGATGAAGTGGCTATGAAGCATTTACCACTCATGTTGGAAGGTTCGGCCAGGGCATGGTTGAATCAGTTGGCTCCGAGCAGCATTTACACTTGGGAAGATCTTTCCCGAGTGTTCGTCGGGACATTTGAGGGAACCTGCAAGCGACCAGCTGGATTGACAGAGCTGCAGGTCTGCGTACAGAAGTCGAATGAAACCTTAAGAGATTACATTCAGAGATGGATTACTTTGCATCACACCGTGGAGAACGTGTCTGATCATTAGGCAGTCTGCGCCTTCAAGGATGGCGTAAAGAACAGAGAGTTAAGTTTGAAGTTTGGGCGTACCGGAGATATGACCCTGAGTCGAATGATGGAAATTGCCACCAAGTACGCCAATGGTGAAGAGGAGGACCAACTCCGGAGCGGCAAGTACAAGCCGAGCTAGTCGGAGAAAGGAAACTCCAGTCAGAAGCAAAAGCGGAAGGCCGAGCCGGTGGCTCCTGGAGAGGCTCTGGCTGTGACTCAGGGCAAGTTCAAAAGAAAACCCAAAGGATCCTGGAACCCCAAGAAGGTGAAGGATAAAGAAGGGAATGACGTGATGGATCTGCCATGTCACATCCACACGAAGAAAGACGAAGAGGGTAATTTCATCTACCCAAAGCATACCACTCGCCAGTGCCGTCTCTTGATCCAGCAGTTCCAAGGAAAACAGCCCAAGGACAAGGAAAAGGAGTCGGACAAAGCTGAGGACAAGGAGGATAGTGATGAAGGATATCCTCATGTTAATTCCACTCTGATGATCTTTGCTGATGTGGAAAGCAAAAGCCGATTGAAGGTTATCAATCGAGAGGTCAATATTGTCGCCCCGGCGACACCTAGTTATTTGAGATGGTCCCAAACTCCCATTACATTCGACCAGTCTGATCACCCGACTCATATAGCCACTCCTGGGAGGCAAGCTTTGGTGGTCGACCCGATTGTTGAGGGCACTCGACTGACGAAGGTGCTAATGGATGGTGGTAGCGGACTGAACATATTGTATGCGAAGACGCTGAAAGGAATGGGCATTCCGATGTCCAGACTGAGCACCGGCAACATGAGTTTTCATGGAGTTATACTTGGAAAGAAGGCTGAGTCACTTGGCCAAATAGCTCTGGACGTGGTGTTCGGTCACTTGAAGCATTTCCGAAAGGAGAAGCTGACATTTGAAGTCGTAGATTTTCAGAGCGCTTACCACGCCATTTTGGGGCAACCATCTTACGCATGGTTCATGGCTCGACCATGTTACGTATACCTCAAACTGAAGATGCCCGGCCCCAAGGGTGTGATCACTATCACTGGAAATCGGAAGAAGGCAGAGGAGTGTTTCCAGAAAGGCTCGAAAATTGCCGATTCCCAGATAACGATGGTAGAGCTAGAGGGATACAAGAAGAATGCAGACCCGAGTGATTTGTTGTTGTAAGTGCATCTAGTGCCCCTTAGTGATTTTGGTGTATTGAAGACTTATAGGTTAAGGGACTAATGCGTTTGTGAGTGTACACAGGTCTATAAGTCTATGAGGAGTTTGATATTTACAGAGAAAAGTCGACCCCTAAAAATGAAGTTCTTCGACTGAAGACTTTGATATTCTGAAGACTTTCTAAAGACTTTGAAAGTGAAGAAATTGGTGTGACCTTGAAGACTTGGTATTCATTTGTGGAACATGAAGCGTGAAGACTTTTGTTTTCGTAGTTTCATTTTCTCTTTCTTGAGTCATAGGAAACACCGTACTGTTAAAGGGGGTCGAGGAAATACTAAGGAAAAATTTCCATGTGATGCTCAACTCAAAATCCTACATCTACCAATCCCTTCGAGTGAAGCCTTTGGAAATCTCATACAGTTCAGTCACTTTCTTCAGTGACAGAGACGAAGTTCTTCTAGTCGCTGATGAATTTGTTCTGACTGAGGAGTTAGGAATTCGCCAGTGCGAATTGCCTACACAGTGAGGAACATGATAGCCCTGAGGAATTTGAGAGTCAAATTTCCGACCGTTGCTGTGCTGCGCGCCAGCTGTCCCAAAATATCTTATCCACCTAACGGTCATATCGTTGAAGGGCATTTATGTCTTATCATGTCGGGCTGCTCCCTAGGCTATAAATAGCCGCCCCCTACAACCACTAGCTGGTAGGCTGCTCCGAGAGAACTTGACACTTGTCATTTGAGAGCAACCCATCCTCCGAGGACTTTGAGCAAAAATCATCGAGTGAGGAAAACCCAAAACCAAACCCCTACAAACCCAAAGTGATTGAGCATCACTGAAGAAATTGATCCTACGTGGATCCGACGCTTGTTACCTTTGAAGACTGTGCTTCTTCCAGACGGTTAGGCGTCATGGTCTAGAGCATCCAAGAGGAATTGTGGATCGCCGAGTGACCAAGTCTGTGAAGGTTTGGAAGTCGCCTGAAGACTTACCACGAGTGATTGGACGAGGTCTGTGTGACCTTAGTTCAAGGAGAATACGGTGAGGACTGGGTGTCCTGAGCTGCGTGCTCAGTGACTGGGTGTCCGGGACTGTGTGTCCTCGAGTTTAAATACTCAGCCGCTCCAACCAGACGTACAACTGAGACAGCAGTTGGAGCTGGTCTACCAAATCATTGTCTTCACCAACCTAACTGGTTCTATTTCCTCAACCCTTTCATTTCCTCATTACTGTGTTGAGTGTTTGTTCATATCTGTGTTTGAAGACTTCGACTGAAGACTTTCTCAATTTCCTCAGATCAATTTCTTCAGTCTGTTTGTCTTCACCTTGTGTTATCCTGTGATTACACTTTCTATACTCAGTGCTTGTCTTCATTTCAACTAGATGACCATGCTTGTATTCTGTTATGCTTACTTCTGAGTACTTATTCCGCTGCTAGTAGTTCTTCGCTAAGGAATTTCCTCACCGGCAAATTCCTCAGTGAAGAATTCATAAAAATTGCCTATTCACCCCCCCTCTAGTCAATATAACGCACTTTCAATTGGTATCAGAGCAAGGTACTCCCTTGTTCTGTGTGATTTTGGTTTAACCGCCTGGAGTTTTAGTTATGTTGACTGCAGGTATAATCAAGGTCTCGGCTGGGTGTCCTACCTTTGATGGGACGGACTACCCCTACTGGAAAAACAAGATGCGAATGCATCTTGAGGCAATTGACAACGATCTCTGGTATGTTGTGGAAAATGGTGTTCCCTCTGTCTCACCCTCATTGAACGCTACCGATGTGAAGAGATTCAAGCAACTCGATTCTCAAGCGAAGAATATCATATGTGGCCATCTGAGTAAAGGACAGTATGGAAGAGTGAGTGCTTTGGAAACTGCTAAGCTTCTCTGGGATAGGCTGTCCAAAGTGAATGAAGGAGTCTCAACTCAGCGTGACTCTCGACTTGATGTTCTTTGGAATCTCTTCAACCGCTTCAAAAGACTCGACAATGAAAATGTCCAACAAACCTTTGATCGCCTCACTGACATCTCAAATGAGCTTCAAGCCCTCGGTGCCACTGACATCACTGACCATGAGGTGGTGAAGAAACTGTTGAGATCGCTTGATTCCTCATTTGATACTCTGGGACTAATGATACAAGAACGGGCTGACTACAAGTCTCTTGATCCTGCCGATATCCTCGAAAGGCTAAATACTCACGAGTTCCAGCTTGCTGAAAAGAAAGATCTCTATGGTTCGAGCTATGGCAAACCACGTGCCCTGAAGGCCAAGGTTGTGTCTGAGTCTGAATGTGAGGATTCTGGTAGTAGCCTTGGTGATCCTGAAGAATTGAGCCAGGAGCTAGCACTGCTCGTGAAGAAATTCCAGAAGTTCTCAAGACATGGTCACTTTGGAAAATCCTTAAGAAGCAGTGATTCCGCATCAAGTGACTATAAGAGAAGGCTGTGCCACAAATGCAAGAAACCTGGTCACTATATTCAAGATTGTCCTCAGTGGGAAAAGGAATTGAAGAAGAAGAAATACAAGGATTACAGTTCTGATGATGCGAAGAAGAAGAAGAAATCGTCAAAATCTTCGTCATCAAAATCCTTGAAGTCTTCATCTCACAAGAAGAGCAGCTCCAAGACGGCTCGAGCATTCATTGGCAAGGAAATGGACTCTGAAGCTGAATTGAGGAACATGAGGAAGAGGAGGCGTCTGAAGAATCCGAATCTGGTGTGGCGACTCTGGCCTTCGCTACTGCTTTCGTTAGCAAGTCCATCTTCAACGCTGAAGAAACTGACCCCACCGACAAGCCTGATGAAGATAATGATGACTACGCTCCCACCTATTGCTTCATGGAGAAAGGTGCAAAGGTACTCAAATACACCTCCTCTGAATCTAGTGAAAATGAATCTGATGAGGATCTCAAGCCCAGCTACTCTAAACTTGCTAAGATTGCTGTAAAACAACAAAGGGCTTTTGAAAAGGTTCAAAACATGCTAGACAAAAGTGATGATATGTTGGGTGAAGAAATGGATCGCACTAAAGCCCTGACTGAAAATCTTCAGAGACTTCAGTCTAGGTTTGATAACCTTCAAAGTCATCATAACATTCTCTTATCTGATCATGAGAAACTTTCTTATTAATTTCTTCAAAGAAAGCAAGATCTCGAGAAGCTAAGAGTGAGTTATGAAGATCTTCAGAAGGAGCGCGATTCATTACTAGCTCAACAAATCAGCGCTTCTCAGGAAGAATTTGTTCCTCCATGCTTAAAGTGCATTGAACGTGAATCTGCTAATTCTTCACCTGAATGTTCAAATGCTTCAACTGTTATAAATTCTTCACCTGCCTCTGCTATCACTAATTCCTCATCTGAGGACATTGCTAGTATCACTGATGATGCAGGGCTGAAGGAATTGTACATGACAGGCATGTACAAAAGCCTCAAAGGGCATCAGACTCTTTGTGATGTGCTTAAAAAGCAGATCCTCAACAGAAACCCTAGAAAAGAGGGTATTGCCTTTGAGAGGAAACTTAATGCTGATGGAACATATTGGAAGCCTGAGAAGTACCCCAAAACCTCATGGGTTGCTGCAAAGGGACCTCCAGTTGATCCATCTAACTTATCTGGCTTTACATGTGAATCTCCTCATTCTTCTGATGAGTCATTTGACACCAACTATAAACTGTTCAAAAATCAGAATGGTGAAGTATTTGCTAGATATGTTGGCACTAACTGCAGGAACGGTTCTCCTATGAAGAAAATCTAGGTTCCCAAGAAGTGCCTTGAAAGTCTTCAGGTGAATGTCCTCATGACACCACCTGTGAAGAACAGGAACCCCAGATCAAATCCTTCACGTGGATCAAATTCCTCAAATGGATCAAAGTCCTCACATGATTATCATCGTGCTAACAACTCTGTTTCGCAGGGTAGAGCTAAGGGCTATGAATATGTGCATTATTCTTCAAACCATTATGTTCATAAGTCCTCGAAGAATTTCTCTGCTTATTCATATGCTTACCCTAACCCCTATTATGTGAAACGAAATGGTTTGGCCTCTATGCCACCATTCTCGTATGGTGCTCGCAGAGTGATAATCTCTTTGCCACCCCTTCAGATGTGGGTGGTGAAGAAAAAGAACTAATCTCTTCTACAGGGTCAGGTCTCCAGACGTGCTTTAACGTCTGAGGAATTTGCTGGGGACCTGACAAAATTGCCTGAAAGGACGCAGGCGAATCATGATGAAATGAACCTTCATTTCACACGTCCTCATACTGCTATATCTGTTTACTGATTGATGAAATTCATCTGATGAACTTGATATCATATTCTTCACTAATGAAGCATATGAGATTGTAAGCTACACTAATTCATCTGCAGGATGATCAACCCAAAGCTACTGAGTGGGTCCTCGATAGTGGATGTACGAATCACATGAGTAGTGACAAGAATCTATTGATGGATGCTGCCTTATCACCATCACATCTGAAGCATATCATCTTTGCTGACAAAGGCAAAAGTCAGGTATTGGGTCTTGGTAAGGTTGCAATCTCTAAGGATAAACACATGGACAAAGTCATGCTTGTTGAGTCCTTAGGATACAACCTCATGTCAGTCTCAATGCTTTGTGATCTTGATATGGTTGTTGTCTTTGGCAAGTATCGATGTGTTGTGATTATGGAAGCTGACAATTCCAAAGTCTTCGAAGGCTTTAGGAGAGGAGATTTGTATATTGTTGATTTCTCTACAGGACCACAGCCAGCCGTGTGTCTACTTGCAAAAGCTTCAGAAGGCTGGCTATGGCATCGATGACTTGGTCACGCAGGCATGAGGAATTTGCACACGCTTGCGAAGAAGAAGCATGTCATTGGCATTGAGAATGTCAAATTCCTCAAGGATCACTTATGCGGAGCATGTGAAGCTAGAAAAATGACCAAGGCCAAGCATCCAGCGAAGACTATCATGACCACTACTCGTCCATTCGAATTTCTTCACATGGACCTCTTCGGACCTAATCATTACTCAGCAGTCACTAATGATGCATCTCTATATGGTTTTGTCATTGTTGATGATTACTCTCGATATACATGGGTACACATTGTTACTTACAAACATGAAGTGCAGGAAGTCTTCAAACGTTTTTCCTCGAGGGCTTCAACCAACTTTGGTGTGAAGATCAAGCACATCAGAAGTGACAATGGAACTGAGTTCATGAATTCCGGTCTTGATGACTATCTTGATGAACTTGGTATTACTCATGAGTTATCTGCTTCCTATACTCCTCAGCAAAATGGCGTCGTGGAGCGCAAGAACAAAACTCTTGTTGAGATGGCTCGCACTATTCTTGATGAATACAAAACGCCTCATCGTTTTTGGATTGATGCAATTGATACTGCGTGCCACATCATCAACAGAGTATATCTTCACAAATTCTTCAAGAAGACGGCCTATGAACTCCTCACTGACAAGAAACGCAATGTGAGTTATTTCAAAGTCTTCGGTGCTAAATGTTGGATTAGAGATCCTCACCACAATTCTAAATTTGCACCGAAAGCACATGAAGGTTTTATGCTTGGTTACGGAATGGACTCGCACACCTACAGAGTCTTCAACATTGTTCTTCACAAGATTGTTAACACTGTAGATGTGTGGTTCGATGAAACTAATGGCTCGCAAAGAGAGCACCTACCTTCTGTGTTAGATGAACCAGCACCTGAGAAGTCTATCAAGTTTAAGGCAACTGAGGATGTCATTCCTACTGAAGAATCTACTGAAGAATTCATTCCAGTTCATGAAGAACGTCGAGCTGATGCACCTGAAGAAAATGCTGAGGAAAATGGTGCTGAAGAAAATGTTGATCAAACTCCTCAGCGACAACCAGCTCATCCTCGCGTTGCAAAAGAAGTGCAAGTGGAGAAGATCATCGATGACATTAGAGCACCAGGTCCTCTCACACGCTCAAAAGCTTCACATTTATCTAACTTTTGTGGGCACTATGCTTTCGTCTCTATCACAGAGCCCACTAAGGTAGATGAAGCATTTTTGGAGCCGGAATGGATTCAGGCTATGCCAGAAGAATTACATCAGTTCGAGCTCAACAATGTCTGGGAACTGGTCAAACGTCCAGATCCTCGCAAGCATAATATCATTGGCACAAAGTGGATCTACCGCAACAAGCAAGATGAAAATGGCCTTGTGGTGAGGAATAAGGCACGACTGGTAGCTCAAGGCTACACACAGGTTGAAGGAATTGATTTCGATGAAACTTTTGCACCTGTTGCTAGACTTGAGGCTATTCGCATATTACTTGCTTATGCTAACCATCATGATATCATCTTATATCAAATGGATGTGAAAAGTGCATTCCTCAATGGTAAGCTTGAGGAAGAAGTATATGTTGCTCAACCCCTAGGTTTTGAAGATCCAAAGAATCCTGACAAAGTCTTCAGACTTAATAAGGCCCTCTATGGCCTCAAGCAAGCCCCTCGGGCGTGGTATGATACATTGAAGGAATTCTTCGTGAAGAATGGCTTCACACCCGGTTCACTCGAGCCTACTCTCTTTACTAAATCTTATGATGGTGAACTGTTTGTGTGCCAAATATATGTTGATGATATTATCTTTGGTTGTACTAACCAACGTTATAGTGAT
Source organism: Triticum aestivum (assembly GCF_018294505.1). Lineage (NCBI taxonomy): Eukaryota > Viridiplantae > Streptophyta > Magnoliopsida > Poales > Poaceae > Triticum > Triticum aestivum. The sequence continues at coordinate 134,684,272 of NC_057807.1, forward strand.
GAATTTGCCTATATGATGAGTGAAGAATATCAAATGTCTGTGATGGGAGAGTTGAAATTCTTCTTAGGTCTTCAAATTCGTCAACAGAGCAATGGTATATTCATATCTCAGGAGAAATACCTCAAAGATGTACTAAGGAAATTCGGCATGCAAGATTGCAAAGGCATCAAAATTCCTATGCCCACAAATGGCCATCTATGCACTGATGAAAATGGTATTTACTTCAATCACAAGGTATACCGCTCCATGATTGGTTCTTTATTGTACTTATGTGCATCTAGGCCAGATATAATGCTTAGTGTTTGCATGTGTGCCCAATTTCAAGCTGCACCGAAGGAATCACACCATAAGGCTGTGAAGCATATTCTTCGATATCTAGCTCACACACCAACACTAGGATTATGGTACCCCAAGGGCTCTGATTTTGATCTCATTGAATATTCTGACTCTGACTATGCTGGTGATCGTGTGGACCGCAAGTCAACTTCTGGCACTTGTCATTTCCTCGGACGATCTTTGGTCTATTGGTCCTCGAAGAAACAGAACTGTGTATCACTGTCTACTGCGGAAGCTGAATACATTGCTGATGGCTCTTGCTATGCTCAACTGCTTTGGATGAAGCAAACACTCAAGGAGTATGGCGTCAACGTGAAGAATGTGCCTCTCCTCTGCGACAATGAGAGTGCCATCAAGATTGCTCACAACCCAGTTCAGCACTTGAAGACAAAGCACATTCAGATTCGTCATCATTTTCTTCGTGATCATGTGTTGAAGGGTGACATCTCCATCGAGCACGTGAAGACTGAAGAACAGCTAGCTGATATCTTCACTAAGCCCTTAGATGAGAGGAGATTTAGCAAGTTGCGGTGTGAGCTAAATATCTTAGAATCTTCGAATGTTCTTTGAAAAGGACACACACCCTGACACTTATGCAAAATTTATGACTTAGATGTGCAACACATGAAGAAACGTTTTTCTTCAATCAATGAAGAATAACACTCTAAGTGTGAAGAAATTAATGAAGAATTTGATTCTCAGAACCCTACGACAATTGTACGCGGTGTCTGAAATCATCATTCTTATACGGTGGGTCACGCCACCACAAAAAGTTGAAAATCTTCAATTTGAGTTTTTCCTCAGTTTTTCAAATTCTTCAACCTTGCAAAATCTTCACTGTTTCTGTCGTTTTTCTTCATTGGCT
>NC_057807.1:134685760-134716585 GCF_018294505.1 Triticum aestivum
CTTATAGCTATTTCTTCAAGTTGCTTTTTCTACTGAGTGAATGTGATCGGACCCTTTCTCCTCTATGCTATACTCAACCCAATCTATTCACAAATTCTTCATGTGCGTTCTATTTGAAACTTGTTCAAAATCTTCACTGAGTCCTTGTTAGCTGAAGAAATTGCGAACCAAACTTTAAAACAAATCTTATCCAAATTTTCGGTTTTTGCCGCTCAAACCGTTCCGCTTCCCACAATGCATTATTCTATTCACCCACGATCGTACACGATCTCAACTACATAGTACGTGGGTGACACATGTTGCGAGAAGGAGAAAGGGCAGGGGCACGTTCGTCCCAAATCTTTGGGCGAACAGTTTTTACCGTGTCTATAAATACCCCTCTCCCCTTCCTCACTTCATTTACTCCGCTCGATCGCTACTCTCTCACTCGAGCTCCTCAAACCCTAGCGCCGCCGCTACTCCATCATCGCCGGTGAGAAAGAGCTTCGCTGCCTCGACCTCGTCGCCGTCGTACTCATGCCGACCGCGGAAATCTTCACTCTGCTGTCGCCGTAGATGTCTTCCTCTGCCAAGTTAGGGCGTGGGAGATCTAACCTGACAAACTTCACATCTGTTCTTCCCAGTTCGTCGTGTTCTTCACTTCGGGTAATTAAAAGTTACTTTTATTACTCACTTTGATTCTCAAACTTTCCTGAAAATCTTCAAAGGTGTTTATTCTTCAAATCTTCACACATATGAACACCTCACACATCATATGATCTTGAATTGTTTCTCTAAGCAATCATTTTCTTCAAGATTCCCTAATTGTGTGGATCTTCGATCTGTACAACTCTGGAACCTAAGACAAGAACTCTTAGTGAAATTCCTCAAGGTTCATCTGGTCAAATTCCTCAAAACTTGTTCTTTTCGAAAAACCTTCTGAGAACGCATATGACCTCTCCAAATTCCTCGCACCTATACTCTGTTCACAGGTACTCATGTCTGCTGCTGAATCACTAGGTTCTCATCAACTTAACTCATTTGTAGCGTTCCTCGAAGAAAAACTGCATACTTCTTCAGAGAATTCGATTGTTCAAATTCCTCAACTGAAGAATATGGCAGACGGTAAGAAACCGCAGAAAGGAGGAAAGAAACCTGAGGTTATGACTGTGTTTGAAATCCCTGAGGAAATTTATGCTGACTATTGCACACCTGATGAAGCAAAATTTGGCAAAGAAAACAAAAATCAGCGCAAGGTGCGCATACAGAGGATTGAACGGAGATGGGCAAGGGAATGGAGGGAATACAGATATGTGACTCCAAAGTACATGAGGAAATTCGCCCTCAACCCTCCATGCCCAAGAGCTCCATTGGCACCTGGCCAAGTAGCTGACCCCACAAGCCTCAAACGTGGTGAGGACTTTCCTGAAGTATGGGCCAAGCGCCAAGCTAAATTGGCAAGATAAGCCAAGGAGGCAGTGAAGAAATTCAATGAGGATTGTGCCATTGCTACTACTACTGAGGCCTCGGTCAAATCGAGGAAATCCATGCCAAAGAAGCCTGCTCGTAAGCCAAGTGCTTCACCAACAGCGTCCTCACGGCCAAGTTCCTCAGCAAGGCCCTCACGGCAAATTCCTCACACTGCTACTGCTCCACCAAAGTCCTCAGCAGCTCCTTCAAAGTCCTCGGCTCCTGTGCATCTGGCTACATGTCAAAGGACTGCTAGTTTCTCGATTGCCTCTGGTGTTTCAGCAAGTTCCTCAGCTGCACCAATTTCCTCATCAGGCCCCACACTGTTGAAGACAAAAGCAACAACTGGACGAGGTCATCGGCCAAGTCCAAAGAAGAAACAAGTCGCATTCCACGTGCCTTCTGATGATGAAGCCTCTGATGATGAACTTGTAGAAATCATCAGAGACAGACAAGTGAAGGCCGCTAGAGCCAAAGGCTCATCTGTGCCACTGCTTTTGGATCCGAGGAAAATCCTCGACTACATTGACCTCTAGCACAAGGATCCTAACACCCCTATGCCTGATTTTCATCTGTCATCTGGTCAAAGTCACATGCTGACCCATTTCATCACTGAGGAGAAATGGAAGTTTGAAAAGGCAAGAGAGATCAAGAAAGCGCAATACAGAAAGGAGAAGCTCCTAAAGAAAAATGTTGTCAGAATGACACCTGAGGAACTTCTCCAGGCTCAGTCTGAAATTCAAGCCCTCAGCAAAGACTTTGATGCCTACTATGCTAATTGGCAAGGAGCTAAAGTGAGATTCGTCAATCTGACGAAGAAATTCACAAATGTTGCAGCCCCATCGCAACAAGAAAATCTTCAGGCTGTAGACTCTGCTCAGCCTGCTGAAGAACATGCCAGCACCGCTGATGACTTTCAGCCTGCTAAAGAAAATGCTAGTTCCAGGGCTGGTGAAGAAATTACAGCCACTGAAGAAATTGCCAGGGCATCCACTAGTGGTGCGCCTGAAGAAACTGAAGAGATCAGGGCAACTGCATCAGTTGCGCCTGAAGAAAATGAACCAGATTCCTCAGCTCCTCCCGCGCCTACACCAACTCCAATTCTTCCATCTGCATCTGATGTGAAGAAGACCAAGGCTGCAGAGCGAGCTGCAGTGAAGAAAAGGAAGGCATCAGCTGCGTCAAATTCTTCGGCTGCGAAGAAAATGAAGCCAATGACCAGCTCATTTGAAAATCCTATTGATGTTGTTCCAATTTCCTCCATACCATCTAAGGACCTTGTTCCTTTTGGAGAAGACTATGAGATCCCAAGCAGATCTGATGAAGGAAATCATTCTGCTGCTTCGTCAGAGCAGATTGATGAAGAAATTGAAGTGGACGAAATCCCTTCAACGCCAGTCATTTCCTCACCTATGCCTCAGTTCACAGCTGAAGAGGCTGGTGTTGAGGAAATTGAAGATGAAGATGTGGATATAGGATGCACCACACCTGTGATGAATGATGACTTTTGGGAAAGTCAGCATCCTAATACTCCTCTCTTCACCCCTATCCAACAGATTCCTCAGTCCCTTGCACCAACAGTTCAAATGGGCTCTGAAGAAACTCAACCCACTCCCTCTGTGCATGAAGACATTCCAGCCGCTAGTGCTGAAGAACCTGTTGCTGCTGATCCTCAGATTGCACACGAAGAGGAACTAGAAATTCCTCAGCCTGAAGAACCTGAGCTCGCGATTCCTGAGGTGGTGATACAACTCACTGACACCCCTCTGCCAAAGCCAAAGAATCCGTTCTCAAGCAAACAGAAGTTCAAGGCTGAAGACTTCTTTTCCGAGCATGTATTCTTCACTGACTACAACCCCTATGACTTTGCTCACATAAGGAAGAGGCGTTTCTGGACTGCTAGTCAGGCCAACTTCTATTCCTCTGTGCTGTTTGACAAAGACAAAATCTTCGATCATGCACATATTCCTCACGTGGACATGGAATCTCTGCCATGCTTCGAGCCAGTCCTCAGTGTTCTTCACGATGCAGGATTACTCAATTTCTGCACTGACATCTGTGATTGGAATGAAGAACTCATTCTTCAGTTCTACGCTACACTGCATATCACTGGAGACGCTGAAGATGTCAACTCATGGGTGTTGGACTGGATGACTGAAAACACTCACTACAAGGCACCAGCAACTGAATTGCTTCATGTCCTTCCTCTCAATCCTCCCCATGACCGTGCACGTTGCATCTAAAGTGACCCTGAACTGACAAATCACTATATGCAAGTGCTCATGAAGCCTTTGAAGCCTGGGCAGGCCCCACAAACCAAATTCCTCGTCAAGGAATTACTCTATGTGCCTCGGACTGTCTATCGCATTCTGACGAAGACAATGAGTCCTATCAAAGGCCACGACTCAAATGATGAAGAAGTCATTGGCATCATGAAGAATATGCTTTTCAACATCATTCATGGCATTCCCGTCAACTTCCATGATTTCTTCATGAGGACTCTGGGCAATATTGCTATGTCACCATTCGAGATGAAGCCCTATGCTCCTTGGATTATGAGATTCATCAGGGCAAGATCTTCACTGAATTACAAAGCTGACACTCTGAACCATGGTAGCTACTTGCCTCCCATTGAAGTCCTCAAACGGACAGTTTCATCAGATGATGATAAAGGCAAGACAGCTGCTGTGATCGATGAAGGCATTCGTCCATTGGATGGTCAATTTCGCAAGGCTACATCTTACTCTACCAATGACGACTCTGCCACACATGACTCTGCCGCAAATACCTCAGCCAAGCAAAATCCTCAAGCCACAGCACCCAGGGTGATGACTGACCGTGAGTTACTCCTCAGTCTTCATCAGAAGGTTGATCGCAATCACAAATGGGTAAAGCGTCAGTTTGGTGCACTTCTTCACAATATGACCTCAACACACAATGCTGTGAAGAAGAACCAATACTACCTTCATGAAACCTTCAACCGCACCTGGGCTGTCCTCACTCATGTCTATAGCGCTGAAGAACTGAAGACTATGGGTCTCAAGGAAGAATTTGACTGGTCTGCACCTCCTTCGAAGAAATTCAAGAGAGTCAAAATTCCTCCACTGGTGGCCAGCTCTTATTCTTCATCGCGTGACACTGATGAGAATGAAGATTTGGACGACACTGCGGCAGGCCCTGCTACAACAAACAACCCCGACAACGCTGGCGCTCCTCCATCGACTTGAAATTCTTCAGGGGCGTTAGTCCTCAGTTTCAATCCTTTTGGTCATTTGATGACAAAGGGGGAGAAATCTGAGTTAGTCTTCAAGCGGGTCTATATTAAGGGCATTTTTTGAAGTTACAACTCTCGTTCTTCTGAAATTTTATTTGGATCGAGTTGTAATCTTAAACCCGATGGTGCGCTGATACTTTTGTTGCATTATGCTTTTGATGCTTTCAGCATGCTTATTCCTTGTTAATGACATTGCACGCATGTTGAATCTCATCAGGCACCATATTTCATCATGCATTTCAAATTCTTCATATAATATATCAAATGCGTGTATGAATTACAAGATATAGGGGGAGATCTCCATGATTCAACTCTTCAAATGTGCATTGCCTCAAACGCAAATTCCTCACTATGCACATCTTCAGGGGGAGTTCTTCTATATCTTGCTATCAAATTCCTCAATATCAGTATTTACACTTCATACATTTATCCCCGCTAAAAACTTAACCTATATTGTCATCAATCACCAAAAAGGGGGAGATTGTAAGTGCATCTAGTGCCCCTTAGTGATTTTGGTGTATTGAAGACTTATAGGTTAAGGGACTAATGCGTTTGTGAGTGTACACAGGTCTATAAGTCTATGAGGAGTTTGATATTTACAGAGAAAAGTCGACCCCTAAAAATGAAGTTCTTCGACTGAAGACTTTGATATTCTGAAGACTTTCTGAAGACTTTGAAAGTGAAGAAATTGGTGTGACCTTGAAGACTTGGTATTCATTTGTGGAACATGAAGCGTGAAGACTTTTGTTTTCGTAGTTTCATTTTCTCTTTGTTGAGTCATAGGAAACACCATACTGTTAAAGGGGGTCGAGGAAATACTAAGGAAAAATTTCCATGTGATGCTCAACTCAAAATCCTACACCTACCAATCCCTTCGAGTGAAGCCTTTGGAAATCTCATACAGTTCAGTCACTTTCTTCAGTGACAGAGACGAAGTTCTTCTAGTCGCTGATGAATTTGTTCTGACTGAGGAGTTAGGAATTCACCAGTGCGAATTGCCTACACAGTGAGGAACATGATAGCCCTGAGGAATTTGAGAGTCAAATTTCCGACCGTTGTTGTGCTGCGCGCCAGCTGTCCCAAAATATCTTATCCACCTAACCGTCATATCATTGAAGGGCATTTATGTCTTATCATGTCGGGCTGCTCCCTAGGCTATAAATAGCCGCCCCCTACAACCACTAGCTGGTAGGGTGCTCCGAGAGAACTTGACACTTGTCATTTGAGAGCAACCCATCCTCCGAGGACTTTGAGCGAAAATCATCGAGTGAGGAAAACCCAAAACCAAACCCCTACAAACCCAAAGTGATTGAGCATCACTGAAGAAATTGATCCTGCGTGGATCCGACGCTTGTTACCTTCGAAGACTGTGCTTCTTCCAGACGGTTAGGCGTCATGGTCTAGAGCATCCAAGAGGAATTGTGGATCGCCGAGTGACCAAGTCTGTGAAGGTTTAGAAGTCGCCTGAAGACTTACCACGAGTGATTGGACGAGGTCTGTGTGACCTTAGTTCAAGGAGAATACGGTGAGGACTGGGTGTCCTAAGCTGCGTGCTCAGTGACTGGGTGTCCGGGACTGTGTGTCCTCGAGTTTAAATACTCAGCCGCTCCAACCAGACGTACAACTGAGACAGCAGTTGGAACTGGTCTACTAAATCATTGTCTTCACCAACCTAACTGGTTCTATTTCCTCAACCCTTTCATTTCCTCATTACTGTGTTGAGTGTTTGTTCATATCTATGTTTGAAGACTTCGACTAAAGACTTTCTCAATTTCCTCAGATCAATTTCTTTAGTCTGTTTGTCTTCACCTTGTGTTATCCTGTGATTATGCTTTCTGTACTCAGTGCTTGTCTTCATTTCAACTTGATGACCATGCTTGTATTCTGTTATGCTTACTTCTGAGTACTTATTCCGCTGCTAGTAGTTCTTCGCTAAGGAATTTCCTCACCGGCAAATTTCTCAGTGAAGAATTCATAAAAATCGCCTATTCACCCCCCCTCTAGTCGATATAACGCACTTTCAGTTGCGGGCCAAGAAGCCTGCCACAGAATCAGCTTTTCAGTCGTCCAGGGAGACGAAGCCTGTTCACATTCACCCGACCGACCCCAATGCAGCTCCGACCCATATTTCCACAACACTCGACCCTAAATAGGAAGAAGCGCTCATCCAGTTCCTCCGTGAGAACTGGGACATCTTTGCATGGAAGCCTGCTGACATGCCGGGTGTTCCCAGGGGACTGGCTGAGCACCGTCTTAGAGTCGACTCGACAACAAAACCAGTCAAAGAACATCTTCGATGGTCCGCCGTCCAGAAGAGAAAGGCCATTGGCGAGGAGGTGGCTCGACTGTTGGCGGTAGAGTTTATCAGAGAGATATACCACTCCGAGTGGCTCGCCAATGTCGTCATGGTTCCCAAGAAGGACAAGTCACTCCGCATGTGCATTGATTTCAAACACATCAATCGGGCCTGCCCGAAAGATCATTTTCCTCTCCCTCGCATCGACCAAATTGTTGACTCGACTGCGGGGTGTGAGAAGTTGTCTTTTCTAGACGCCTATTCCGGTTACCATCAGATCCGTCTGTATGGACCGGATGAGATCAAAACAGCTTTCATCACTCCATTCGGGTGCTTCTGCTATGTCACCATGCCATTCGGCCTCAAGAATGCCGGAGCCACGTTCATGAGAATGATTCAGAAGTGTTTACTCACTCAAATCAGTCGGAACGTTGAAGCGTACATGGATGATATTGTGGTCAAGTCGCGAAAAGGTTCCGACCTGTTGACTGACTTAGCTAAAACATTTGCCAATCTCACGAGGTATGATATCAAGCTCAATCCATCAAAGTGCACATTCGGAGTTCCAGGTGGAAAGCTACTCGGGTTTCTCATTTCCGAACGAGGAATTGATGCTAACCCAGAAAAAGTTGGCACTATACTCCGAATGAAACGCCCTGTGCGAGTGCACGATGTCCAGAAACTTACTAGATGCTTGGCCGCATTAAGTCGATTCATCTCTCGACTCGGTGAAAAGGCATTGCCTCTTTACCGACTGATGAAGAAGGCAGACAAGTTCGAGTGGACTCTAGAAGCTGATGCAGCGTTTGCCGAGCTAAAAGCTCTTCTCTCCACCCAGCCGGTGCTTGCTGCCCCAATCAGCAAAGAGCCTCTGTTGCTTTATATTGCAGCCACAGGACAAGTCGTCAGTACAGTACTTACGGTCGAGCAGGGAGAAGAAGGGAAAACCTTCAAAGTTCAGCGCCCAGTGTACTATCTGTCTGAAGTTTTGACTCCATCAAAGCAAAGATATCCTCATTATCAGAAGCTTGTGTATGGGATCTACATGACCACGAAGAAGGTTGCTCATTATTTCTCTGATCATTCCATTACAGTCGTCAGCGATGCTCCACTTTCAGAGATTCTGCACAACAGAGATGCAACTGGTCGAGTGGCGAAATGGGCGATTGAACTCCTTCCCCTTGATATCAAGTTTGAGGCAAAGAAAGCCATTAAGTCCCAAGCAATAGCAGATTTCCTTGCCGAGTGGATCGAACAGCAGCAGCCGACTCAAGTTCACTCGGAGCATTGGACCATGTTCTTTGATGGTTCCAAGATGTTAAATGGTTCCGGTGCTGGGGTGGTCTTGGTTTCCCCCAGAGGAGATAAGCTCAGGTATGTGCTCCAGATTCACTTTGATTCCTCCAACAATGAGGCAGAATACGAGGCCCTATTGTATGGGTTGCGCATTGCCATTTCACTCGGCATCCGTCGCCTTATGGTTTATGGCGACTCAGATTTGGTGGTCAACCAAGTGATGAAGGAGTGGGACGTTAGAAGCCCAGCCATGACTGGATACTATAATGCAGTGAGGAAGCTTGAAAAGAAGTTTGAGGGGTTAGAGCTCCATCATATACCCCGACTGAAAAATCAAGCGGCTGATGATTTGGCGAAAATAGGTTCCAAGAGAGAAGCCATCCCCAGTGGTGTGTTCTTGGAGCATATCCATACTCCATCAGTCAAAGAAGATCCTTTTACCGAAGAAGCTCCACAGCCCAAGAGTGCCACAGATCCGACTGAGGTTGAGGTCCCAGCAGTGGTCGACCGGGTCATGGAGGCTTTAGTGATCACTCCCGATTGGACAGTTCCATATATCGCGTATATCTTAAGAAAAGAGCTCCCGGAGGACGAGGAAGAAGCTCGACAGATCGTCCGCTGATCCAAGGCCTTTACCGTGATCAAAGGGCAGCTATACAGAGAGAGCGCGACTGGAGTTGGTCAGAAGTGCATAACGCCAGAAGAAGGTCAGATAATTCTTGATGACATCCACTCGGGGACCTGTGGCCATCATGCGTCCTCTCGGACCATCATGGCCAAAGCATACCGAGCCGGATTTTACTGGCCAAGGGCGAATGAGATGGCAAAGGAGATAGTCAACAAGTGCGAAGGATGTCAATTTTACTCCAACATGTCACATAAACCTGCATCAGCTCTGAAGACCATACCACTCGTCTGGCCCTTCGCGGTATGGGGATTAGATATGGTTGGACCCTTGAGAACAGGCCGAAGCGGTTTCACGCATGTACTGGTAGCAGTCGACAAGTTCACCAAGTGGATCGAAGCTAAACCCATCAAGGACCTTGACGCCGGTACTGCTGTCAGTTTCATCAGAGAACTGATATTCAGATATGGAGTCCCACATAGTATCCTCACTAACAATGGGTCAAACTTCGATTCAGAGGAATTCAGGGCGTTCTCCACATCTCAGGGCACACGAGTCGACTATGCTTCAGTCACCCATCCCCAGTCGAATGGACAAGCAGAACGAGCCAATGGCTTGATTCTCAAAGGGTTGAAACCCCGACTGATGCGTGATCTCAAGCATGCAGCCGGAGGATGGGTCGATGAACTTCCCTCAGTGCTTTGGGGTCTAAGGACCACGCCTAATTGGTCGACTGGAAGAACTCCGTTCTTCTTGGTCTATGAAGTTGAAGCGGTCTTGCCGAGTGACCTGCTCCACAATGCTCCTCGGGTCGAGCTCTACACCGAAGCTGAAGCAGAACAAGCGCGGCAGGATGCAGTCGACCTTTTAGAGGAAGAAAGGGAGATGGCTCTGATCCGATCGACCATTTACCAACAAGACTTGCGTTGCTTCCACGCCAAAAATGTGAAGAGTCGAGCCTTCCAGGAAGGAGATTTGGTTCTCCAAGTGGATCAGCAGAAACCACACAAGCTTGCTCCTTCTTGGGAAGGCCCCTTCATCGTCACCAAGGTTCTCCACAACGGAGCGTACCGTCTCTACAACGTCGAGCACAACATCAACGAGCCCCGAGCTTGGAACGCAGATTTGCTCCGCCCCTTTTACACCTAAGTATTCACTCGGATGAGTTGTAATAAAAGTACTTCTGTAGTTCATGTTTCACAAGACAATAGTGTCATAATTTCCCCAATGATTGATGTCATTTTTATTTGTTCAATAAAATTCCCCCTCAGTGGGTGGCTTAGCTGCGAATCCGTTTCGCCTAAGTTTGTAAAAAAAATCCTCGCCGAGTGGAGAGCCAGCTTCCCACTCGGAGGTTTAGCCGCGAATCCGTTTCGCCTAAGTTCCAACAAAATCCTACCGAGTGATGAGCCAGTCTCTCACTCGGGGGCTTAGCTGCAGTCCAAGTACTCGCCTAAGTTCCAATGAAATCCTACCGAGTGGAGAGCCAGCCTCCCACTCGGAGGCTTAGCTGCAGTCCATGTACTCGCCTAAGTTCCAACGAAATCCTACTGAGTGGAGAGCCAGCCTCTCACTCGGAGGCTTAGCTGCAGTCTAAACACTCGCCTAAGTTCAAACTCAAATGTGCGCTCTGCAAGGAGGACGAGGTGCAGGTCGACTGCTACCCTCTCCTCCGAGCTACGCCACAAGTACAATGTGCGCTCTGCAAGGAGGACGAGGTGCAGGTCGACTGCTACCCTCTCCTCTGAGCTACGCCACAAGTACAACGTGCGCTCAGCAAGGAGGACGAGGTGCAGGACGACTGCTACCCTCTCCTCTGAGCTACGCCACAAGTACAATGTGCGCTCTGCAAGGAGGACGAGGTGCAGGTCGACTGGTACCCTCTCCTCCGAGCTACGCCACAAGTACGACATGCGCTCAGCAAGGAGGACGAGGTGCAGGTCGACTGCTACCCTCTCCTCCGAGCTACGCCACAAGTACAATGTGCGCTCTGCAAGGAGGACGAGGTGCAGGTCCACTGCTACCCTCTCCTCCGAGCTACGCCACAAGTACAACGTGCGCTCGCCAAGGAGGACGAGGTGCAGGTCGACTGCTACCCTCTCCTCCGAGCTACGCCACAAGTATAATGCATTCTCCATAAGAAAGACGCCGTCAAAATCCTACCGAGTGGAGAGCAGACCTCCCACTCGGGGGCTTAGCTGCAGCCCAGCGCTCGCCTAAGTTTTGAAAATCCTACCGAGTGGAGAGCAGACCTCCCACTCGGGGGCTTAGCTGCAGCCCAGTGCTCGCCTAAGTTTTGAAAATCCTACCGAGTGGAGAGCAGACCTCCCACTCGGGGGCTTAGCTGCAGCCCAGCGCTCGCCTAAGTTTTGAAAATCCTACCGAGTGGAGAGCAGACCTCCCACTCGGGGGCTTAGCTGCAGCCCAGTGCTCACCTAAGTTTTGAAATTCCTACCGAGTGAAGAGCGGACCTCCCACTCGGGGGCTTAGCTGCAGCCCAGTGCTCGCCTAAGTTTTGAAATTCCTATCGAGTCGAGAGCGGACCTCCCACTCGGAGGCTTAGCTGCAGCCCAGTGCTCGCCTAAGTTTTGAAATTCCTACCGAGTGGAGAGCAGACCTCCCACTCGGCGGCTTAGCTGCAGCCCAGTGCCTGCCTAAGTGTATTGGGGAACAAGTCGATTGCAATAAGCACCTCGCTTTAACCTGCAAAAGACACCTCAAACCAAATGCAAACACATTTAAACATCGAATCCAAGTTCGGATAAACACCTAACGGAACCGAAAGTGCTCAGGCGCTAGGCCTGTTAAGGTTTGTCGGTTACAAAAATCACTCGGCACCGAGGCAAATTTAAAGTGTGGAGCTCAGAAGTTTTTTACCCCTCCTGCGGAGGGCTGGAAGGTGCAACAAACTCGTCCAGGTCGATCCCATCAGCAATCCGAGTGGCAGCGGCGATGAAAGTCTCCATGAAAGACCGGAAATCGTGCTTCTTGGTGTTAGCCACCCGAAGGGCCGCCAGCTTGTCCTCTCGTGCATCCTTGCAATGGACTCGGGCCAGGGATAGAGCAACATCTGCGCCGCACCTGGCAGAGGACTTCTTCCATTCCTGCACTAGACTTGGGACTGTGTTTAGTCGAGTCATTAAAGACTCGAGGTCATTCTGGAGCGTCTCTCTGGGCCAGAGTGTGGCGTCAATGCGAGAAGTGGCGACCTTCAGCCTTGCGAGATAATCAACGACAGCAGTGACACGAGATTCGAGCCGGAGCACGTTCATGGCAGCTTCATCCTTCACAGGAGAGTTGATGGGATACAGGTTTACTTCCAGTCGACCTGTCTCCTCTTCAAAGTTCTGGCAAAATTCTGCAAACACAACCACCGAGTCAAGACAACAGTCGAATGGAAAGATCACAGTTAAAATGCATGTTTGATGCAAAAGATTACCTTCAAGCATGAGGAATAGCTTCTTGGCGAGTCCGCCCAGATAATCCTCCAGATCGTTCTTCTTCCCCACCAACTCACTAGCCTTGTCACTCAGAACAATCTTGTCACTTTTCAGTCGGCTGGCCTCTTTGTTGGCAGCATCAAGAGCAGCTTTCAGATTGGTGTTTTCTTCTTCAAGCTTGGTGACCGAAGCCAGCTTCTCATCTGCGAGCTTGGTTTTCTCTAAAGCCGCTTTCTGCATTTCAGCCAACTCGAGGTCTTTCTTTTTCAGAGCATCCTTCACTTTGCCTGCAAAGTTACAGCGAGGTCAGACTCTGAAACAAACGAGGGACAAAGGCAGTCGTCGAAGACCTCACCAAACATACATTTAGCTTCTTCCTTCGCCTTCGCCAAGTTCTCCTGGGCCAGCTTCAGGTCAAGCCCCAGCTGGATGTGTTTGTTCTCCATCTCGGTATAACGAGCAGCAAGGTCGCAGGATTTCTACGAAGAATCAATCGACAGATGTCAAAAGCAATTCACTTCCGAGTGACTAAGGAAAAATCATACGTTTCTGAGACTACGGCCGAATACAAACATTCGACCACAGTCTCGGGGACTACACCCAGTGGGTGCACTCAGCGTGCCCCCACTAGTTCTAGAAAGTTAGAGTCGACCAGTCAACCTAAAAAAACGGGAGATGTTCTTCAGACTGTAGTCAACTGCCAGCAGTCGACCATAGTCTCGGGGACTACACCCAGTGGGTGCACTCAGCGTGCCCCCACCGGTTATGAATCCATTCGACCTAGTCGAATAAAGGAAAAACTTAAGACATAAAGACTATGGTCGACTACCAGCAGTCCACCATAGCCTTGGGGACTACACCCAGTGGGTGCACTCAACGTGCCCCCACTAGTCCAGAACGTCAATCGACACACCGAGTGGGTCACCCAGTGGGTGTAGGACAATCACTAAGGAATTTTAGAAAGAAAAATTTTTAGATATCATATCCTAACAGAACAGGCGGTGACCGACTGACCTGAACATTACTCTGAAGAGCTGAACTAGCGTCATAGGCTGCTTGGCTGGCTTCTCGGATGGCCTTCACTTGTTCCATCATAACTCCCGCCTGGCGTATTGCTTCTTTCGCGGAACTGGCTTGGTCCTCCGGGACGTAGTGGGTCAAGAAAAGTGAAGGTTGTGCAGCACTCGACGACGAAGGGCGAGCACTCATCAACGGCACTGCGAAAGAGACGGTGGGCCGAGTGACGTGCTCTCCGTCCGTGACCAGTGTCTCAGGTGCTGGCACATCTTGAGTCACCTTGCCAGCAGGTGTTTTTCTGTTCCTCCTCTGTCTTAGTGGCTCTTCATCGTCATCGTCAGGAAGGGTAATAACGACGTTGGATGGAGCTACGGAAAAGAATCAAATTAGAAGCAACGAGCCGACCGACTGAAAACTGAACTATAAAGGTTATACCGGGTTTAGAAGTGGCAGCGTCTTCCATCTCATGATCTTCAGCCCTGGCCGAAGTATCAGAAGTAGCAGCACTACAACTCCAGAAGTCAGTCGGTCGATTCATCAGTCGACCAAGAATAAATTCATGTGGAACAAGAAGACTCAGAAAGCAACATTACCCTGAGATAGTGGGAATCGCCACCTTCATCTTCGGCAAGACCTTCGCCGGCTTCGACGGCGCCACTCGAGATTGCTTCGGAGCTTTCTCAGTCGGCGCCGGAGATGTGGTCCGAGGGCGCTGAGTCGACTGCGCGATAGTCGCGACCCCCTTACCACGCTCAGTCGCAGGGTCATGTACAAGCTTCGAGCGTCTTTCCGAGCGAGGAGGCGCAACTTCCTCCTCTTCCTCCTCCTCTTCCTCCTCACCAGAGTCGTCGCCCTCGTCATCATCGACAGCATCCGAATCCCACTCTTCCTGACTTTCGCCCCCACTTCCTTCCTCCTCCTCAGTCGGCGTCTGTGCTCCATTGGGCATCGAGTATAGTTCGGTGGTAGCCTGACAGACAACAAAACAAAGGTCAATCGACCAATTTGCAACAAAGCAGAATGGGTAAAGCGAGATTACAATTAAGGATAAAGTGGGCATATTGTGTCCGGAGTGTAAGAATGGTCGAGTGGCGGAATCCTCCGGGCCCCTCGAGGGTTGTCCTTATTCCTTGTGATCGCGGTCATCCATCTCTCCAGTGTGGCATCGTCGACTGCTTCTGGATGGACTCGAGTTTCATCCTCGGTTCCACAGTACAGCCACATCGGGTGGCCTCGGTACTGAAGCGGTTGGATGCACCGCCTAAGGAAGACCACCAGAAGATCCATACCCATCACTCCTTCCCGAACTAGCTGGACTACACGTTCCATCAACATTTTTACTTGGGCTTTCTCCTCAGGGAGCACCTTCAGAGAAGAGGGCTTGTTCACTCGGTCCATGGAAAACGGAGGGAGACCAGTCGACTGCCCCGGTGTCGACTCGTCTTGGCAGTAGAACCAAGTCGACTGCCATCCTCTGACCGACTCGGGAAGTGTCATGGACGGAAAGGTACTCTTGCTCCTCATCTGAATCCCAAGACCCCCGCACATCTGAATAACCTTAGTCCTATTGTCATCCGGACTCGCCTTTTCACTATCTGTGAGCGACAAGTGAATATGCGCTTAAAGAGACCCCAGTGTGGTCGACAACCCAGGAAGTTCTCGCACATGGACACAAAGGCAGCAAGGTAGGCAATGGAATTTGGATTGAAATGGTGGAGTTGCGCCCCAAAGAAATTCAAGAACCCACGGAAGAAAACACTCGGAGGCAGGGAGAACCCACGGTCGACGTGAGTGGCTAAAAGAACGCACTCACCCTCTTGCGGCTGCGGTTGCCACTCGTTCCCCGAGAGCCTCGCTGCCCCGTGAGGGATCAGGACCTCGTTGGCCAGATCGTTGAGATCCGTCTCGGTGATGGTCGAGCGGATCCAATCCCCTTGGACCCAACCTGGCGGCAGGCGGGACCTTGATGAGGATCCACCCTGACTGGACGCTCTCCCTTTCGCCTTCCCTGTCGCCATCGCCTTCTTCGCGCGCTCCAAGGCCGCCGTCTTCTCCTTCACCATTGTCGCCGGCGAAGCACACGAAGAGTGGATGGGCAGAGGTGAGAGTAGGCGCGGCGGGCGGAGATGGAGAGGGCAGAAGGATAAATGAGGGAGGTACTGTTCAAAAACCCTCGCCTGGCGCCTTTTATAAGAACGCTTCTGAGTGACTGACGAGTGGGTCCGGGAGATCCTATCACATCCCGAAACAGTCGCGCACGCGTGATACGTGGCGAAGAAGGCGGCGTGGAAATCGAGGCGTCCACGCCCTATCCTATCCGAGCGCCGCGGTCCGCCCAGCTTCGCGCGCTTCCCAAAATTCACATCCCACAAAATCCGCTAACAGCAGATTAATCTGTCAGACGGAAGATTTCCTGCGATCCGTCGCTCGGAAGTTTACCAAGTTCAAAAGTTCACTCGGCAGAAGAGAAGAATGGACCAAGGCGACTGAAAGAAAACTTGCTTCCATCATCAAAAGATTATTGGTTTAAAATGAGACGTGTTCAGAACACAAAAGCAGGTCGGAAATATTATCAACTCCTTCCTCACTCAACCCTTGATCCATTCGGGGGCTAATGATGAAGTCATGTACCTAGGGTAGGGTCACAGACCTGTCTTAAGTACCCTTCCCAAGGACACCCTCAGAAGAAGCTGCCTTCCAGTCGACCAAGAGAGACTTCACTCGACGGACTCGAAGGACTCGACCATGAAGACTCACTCGACTACCAGGAGATCAAGAGCCACTCTGCATCCAAACGGTCTGTAATTAAGTAGTCTTTATGGCATTTAGGACACTTTATGTAAGACGTTACCAGTAACGCCTAGCCTTAATGTACTTTAAACCCTGCATAACTGAGGGCCGGAGGGGTCTGGCAGACACTATATAAGCCACCCCCCTCCTCAGTGTAAAGGGTTTGCACCCCTGTAATCTATACACACATAATCCAGTCGGCCGCCTCCGGGCACCGAGACGTAGGGCTGTTACTTCCTCCGAGAAGGGCCTGAACTCGTACATCCTTTGTCTTCACAACTGCTCCATAGCTAGGATCTTGCCTCTCCATACCTACCCCCCATTCTACTGTCAGACTTGGAACCACGACAACGACTACTTTGTTAGACTCAAATACTAATTTAAACCCTTCTTTACATAGAAGGGAGCCACTAACAAGATTCTTCTTGATGGCGGGGACATGTTGCACGTTCTTCAGTTGCACGATCTTTCCCGAAGTAAACTTCAGATCTGCCGTGCCTACACCATGAATAGAAGCATGCGGGCCGTTCCCCATCAGGACGGAACAATCTCGTGCGACCTGGTAAGAAGAAAACAAAGACACATCAGCACACACATGAATATTGGCCCTAGTGTCAACCCACCAATCGATGGACTGATAAACTAAAAGTATGGCAAAAAGATTACCATACCCTGATGCCCCATCGTTGTTGCTCAGAGTGACATTGACAGACCTGGCGTCCTGTCCTGACTTCTTGTACTTGTTTGGGCACTTGTTTGCCCAATGTTCCTCTGAACCACAAGTAAAGCAGCCATCTCTCCTTTTGTCTTTCTTCTTACCCTTCTTCCTAAAGGTAGTATTCTTCTAGACAGAGTTCTTTCCCTTGAACTTGTGGAAGTTCTTTTGCATCACATTGGCGCTAGAAGAACCATCTGCCCCTTTCACGTGTGAGTCCTTTGCTCTCAAGTTCTACTCAACACTTAGATCACCAATGATATCCTCTACAGAGAATACACGTCTCAAGTGTTTGAGAGAAGTAGCAAAGTTTCTCCATCCAGGAGGGAGTTTTGCAATAATGCAACCGGCGACAAATTTGTCCGGTAACTCACACTTCAGGAGCTCCAGCTCCTTAGCGATGCATTGTATCTCATGGGCCTGGTCCAATACAGAACGGTTATCAACCGTTTTGTAATCATGGAACTGCTCCATAGCATACAACTCGCTTCCAGCATCGGTTGCGCTGAACTTAGCTTCGAGCGCATCCCACAAATTATTGGCAACACGCATATGGAGATACGCGTCGACTAGCTTGTCTCCAACCATAGTAAGAACATCTTCGACAAAGATGGTGGTTGCCTCCCTAAACGCATTCTCTTGTTCAGGAGGAATCGTTACCATGGGAGACACACCACCAACCCAGAACACGTTCATTGATGTGAGCCACAAGGTAGTCCTCTTCTGCCAACGCTTAAAATGCGTCCTAGTAAACTTTTCTGGTTTCAGAGTAGCGGCGAAGCCATGAGTTGAAAAGTGCCTAAAATAAGGTTTTTGGATTGTTGAAAATATTAGCACTTTCTCGATTAATCTAATCCACGAGTAAACGGTAAACATGGCAAATACGATATGCATCTCATACCGATACCTAAGCATGTGAGCATGTACAATACATAGAACCGAAACATCTATGAACAACATATATACGGCTAGCACATGAATGAGCAAATAGGGGATGAACGAGTCAATACCCTCCGGTTGGCTAGGCCAACGCGACGGTGGCGGAAGCTATGGAGTCGATGCAGGGGAAGTAGTGGAAGCAGAGGCGATCGGTGAAGGGGATGGATCAGGAGCAGTCGCGTCGAGACGCTTCCCAAAAATCTTATTACCGTTCTCCCGGGCAGAATCTCGAACGACAGGGTTCCGGAGGCACCTGCTCTCCCGACCAACCATGCACGCAATCATCGGGATGGGATCGCCAGAAGCAGTGCGAGCGCGCGCGTCGTCACGAGGCGAGGCAAGGCGGGCGGCGGCGGAGGAGGAACGCGCGTGTACATCTCCTATTCCCAAGCTCCCAGTAGCAAGTGATGGAGCAACCCTTATAAAGAGGTCTCACTCTTCTTACTGTAGCAGTATGGTACTAAACTCCCCACACTTCCCACCACTTGCGTACACATGCATGGACCTTAGAGATCAACTAGGGATTATTGTCTTATATGGGCCTAAGCCCATCCATAATCCATCAGTTAGTTCGTGCATGTGGGTGCTGACGGAGTAGTGCGTGAGTGGTACAATATTAGGGCCAGCTTGTTGCTCGGTTGTGCATGCGTGAGGCTATATAAGATGTGTGTGTGGTGTGTCCACAGATTGACGAGGAGTAGTAGCTACGAGAAACAATGTAGTCTTCAGTGGTCTCTCGTGTGGGTGTGCCCGTGGTGGTTGTTGGAGCTGCGGGCCTCCGAAGAATAGTGTTGGAGTTCTCTGTCGGAGCCCTCGATGAGGACACTCACAGGCTGGCGGGCGACGGTGATGATGAGGGCTCGCTTGTCGTTGGCGGCCACACGCTCGAAGCTGGCGACGAAGACCGCCTTCAGGCAGGCGGCATAGTGGGCATTGTCGCTAGGCCCCCACCTTAATTTTTCTATTGAGCGACGCGTGGGGGGGGGTGGGGGCTGAACTTTTTATTGATTTTATCTGTCACAGGGGGGGAAGTTACACAATGGAGGAGAGAGTTCATTTTACGTTGTTAGGCTAAACCCTCCGAACATCAACTAATTACTGGCCCGACCTGTCGCCATGGTGGTGGTGGTTGATGAGCTAGGATGCTCTGTTCGTGTGTGACTGTTGCTAGGCTTTGGCAGTGGCGCCGGTATTTATAGTAGGCCGACCGGAGAAGAACAGGGCACTACACTGACGGTAGTAGCTAGGGAGGGATGGTTAGCAACTTGTGAGCGATCGAGCTAGCCCTTGGATCGCTCGCTCGATATATATGGACCCTGATAATTGTCACACGTATGGCATGAAGCAATTCCGGCCCTGACATTTTTTCATGGTAACTTTAGTTGAAAGAGGATGGCAACTTTCTGTTTGGATGGCAAATTTTAATTTTTTTTGTTTGGATGACAACCTTAGTGTAAATAATGTCAGGACGATGTTACTCCGTGCCACATGTGTGAGACTTTTTTGATAAAGGACGACTTTATTATCTTAAAATGTAGCATCAAGGGGATACAAAGCATTATGAGTAACATCCGGTCTTTGCATAACTAAGATGCACACGCTGAGATATTTAGACCAGAGTAGTCACCTGACGATGGCGGACGGAGGATCGGAGGGCGGAGGCCCGGCCGGCGTGGCATGGATGGATGGAAAGCTGAAAGGCACGCGGGCCTTTCTTTTCTCTCATCTTTGGCGTGAGATCGAACGGCACGCTAATTACTTTTCATGTTGAGTGGAAATCGGAAAACGGACACGACGTGATGATTGTGTAGGAATTCTGTTATCATATTTGTCAACCCTCCCATGATGCGGCTCGCAACCTGTAAGACAATAAGTTTTGGGGAACCAGCACAACCCTCTAGGGGTGGCTTATCTCATTATATATAATGATTGTGTTACAATATGTACCATATACGTACATAGGTACAGAAGCTATACATAGTCTAACACCCTCCCTCAATCTTAGCCACTTTCTAAAGAACTGAGAAGGGTAAGATTGCGCCTACAAGCCTCAAACTGTGGCAGCGGTAAAGGCTTAGTGAAGATGTCTGCAAGTTGATCCTTAGATGAGATAAACTTGATCTGGAGTTGCTTCTGTGATACACGTTCCCGTACAAAGTGATAGTCAACTTCAATGTGTTTCATTCGGGCATGAAATACTGGATTTGCAGAAAGGTATGTAGCACCGATGTTATCACACCAAAGAATAGGAGGCTGTGGTTGAGACAAACCCAACTCCTGAAGCAAAGACTGCACCCAAATAATCTCTGCAGTAGCATTAGCCACAGCCTTGTACTCAGCTTCAGTACTGCTACGTGACACAGTAGCCTGTTTCCGAGCACTCCAGGCGATCAAATTAGAGCCAAAGAATACTGCATAACCCCCCATGGATCGCCTGTCATCTGGGCTACCAGCCCAATCTGCATCAGAGAAGGCCGAAAGGACCCGAGAGGAAGTCGGCCGAATATGCATACCAAATGTCAGGGTGAACTGAACATAACGAAGAATGCGTTTAACAGCAGCCCAATGAGTATCTCTGGGAGCCTGAAGATACTGACAAACCCTGTTAACAGCATAAGAGATATCTGGTCTCGTGATCGTCAAGTACTGAAGTCCACCAACAATGCTCCTGTACTCTGTGGCATCCGCAGGAGACAAAAGCTCACCATCAACAGTTGTTATCTTGTCGGTAGACGACATGGGTGTGGTGGTCGGTTTGCACTTCAGCATGCCAGCTCTCTGTAACAACTCCAAGGAGTACTTCTTCTGCGTAAGGACAAGACCAGTAGCACGAGAAGTGACCTCAACTCCAAGAAAGTAGTGAAGCTTCCCAAGATCTTTGACCGCAAAATCAGCACCAAGAGAGCAGACAAGAGCATCAGCAGCATACTGAGAAGAGCTGACAAGGATAATATCATCGACATATACCAAAAGATACATAGTGACTTCTGGCTTCTGTAGAAGAAATAACGAAGTGTCAGCAGTAGACGGCACAAACCCATGAGCATGAAGGGCAGAGGCAAGGCGGGCATGCCAGGCACGAGGAGCTTGCTTCAAACCATATAGTGCTTTGGAAAGACGACAGATATAGTCAGGACGATCAGGATCAGAGAAACCAGACGGCTGTTTCATATAAACCTCTTCCTCCAAAAATCCATGTAGAAAAGCATTCTGCACATCAAGTTGATGAAGTGACCAACCACGAGAAACAACAATGGAGAGAAGAAGCCGAATAGTGGTAGGCTTGATGACAGGACTGAAGGTGTCCTCATAGTCAAGACCATGACGCTGCCGAAAACCGCGAGCAACAAGTCGCGCTTTGTAACGCTCAATAGATCCATCCGAATGCTTCTTCACTTTGAATACCCATTTTGAGTCAATAACATTTACCCGTGGTGGTGGAGGAACGAGAGTCCATGTCTTGTTACGAAGAAGAGCATGAAACTCCTGCTCCATAGCCTCTCGCCAATGTGGAATGCGCAGGGCAGCCTGATATGAGCGAGGCTCAGAAGATGGATCCACAACAGCAGCAGCCAAACAAGCAGCCAACCAAGCAACCGTACCATCCTTATGTTCCTTAGGTTTGAAAATGCCACTGCGACTGCGTGTATGTGGTCGGGACACAGGAACCACCGAGGTCGACGGAGCAGCCTGCAACGGGCTGAAGGACGGCGACGTTGACGAGTCAGCCGGTGACGAGGAGCCAGTCATGGTAGCCTCGGACTCGGTTGGCGAAGAAGGCCGACCCACCGGCGAAACCGGCAGAGCAGACGAAGCAGCTGGCGACTCCGGCATCACAGACCGGGCCGATGGCGAGCTCGGCATAGTGGGCCGTGGCGCGGCCGGTGTCGCGGGCCGATCCGCTGATGAAGGCGACGTGAGGACCCGAGCCGCGGGCGAAGACGGCGTGACGGGCCGAGCCGCAGGCGAAGACGGCGTGACGGGCCGAGCCGCGGGCGACTCGGCGGCCGCTGGCGAAACGGACCGAGCAGTGGAGATGCTCGGCGCGACGGGCTCGTCGGGTGACCATGCATGGGCACGCGAATCGATGCCATGCAACATAGGGCGATCGACGTGCCCACCAGAAGACGACGATGATGATGGTGAATCCTCCAACAGCTCCAAACGAGCTCCACGTCCGGTTCCTGCACCATGGTTAGGTAACAGCAAAGGAGAGTATGCAACATCATCAAATTGGTCAGAAGCAACAGAGGATGAATGCAGGGATGATGGTTCGACAGTGGACACAGGAAGGTTGGCAAAGGGAAAAACATGCTCATCAAACACGACGTCCCGAGATATATAGACACGATTAGTGGGAACATGAAGACATTTGTAACCTTTATGAAGAGAGCTATAGCCAAGAAAAACACACTTGTTAGAACGAAACTCAAGCTTGCGCTTGTTATATGGACGAAGATGCGGCCAGCAAGCACACCCAAATACCTTGAGAAAGGTATAATCAGGTTGTTCATTAAGGAGAACCTCAATGGGAGTCTTCATGTTTAAAACACGAGTAGGAGTACGGTTGATGAGAAAGCATGCAGTGGTGAAAGCATCACTCCAAAACCGAAACGGAACAGATGCATGGGCCACAAGAGTAAGACCAGCTTCAACAATATGACAATGCTTACGTTCGACTGAACCATTCTGCTGATGTGTATGTGGACATGCTAAACGATGAGCTATCCCAAGCGACTGAAAGAAAGAGTTGAGGTTGCGATACTCGCCCCCCCAGTCTGACTGGACATGAACAATTTTGTGCTTGAGAAGACGTTCAACATGTTTTTGAAACTGAACAAAAATATCAAACACATCAGATTTGCGTTTAATAAGGTAAAGCCAGGTAAAGCGACTATAAGCATCAACGAAACTGATATAGTAATTATGACCACTGACAGAAGTCTGAGCAGGACCCCATACATCTGAAAACACAAGTTCTAAAGGATGTTTCACCTCACGACTGGACTCCGAAAAAGGAAGTTGATGACTCTTCCCCTGCTGACAAGCATCACACACTGCTACATCTTTATGACTAGACAAACTAGGAAGCTCATGACGATGCAAAATATGACGGACAATAGGTGTGGCCGGGTGACCAAGACGAGCATGCCACTGTGACGGAGAGACCCGAACTCCACTGAAAACACGAGCGACACCAGGATGCTCCAGACGGTAGAGGCCCTGGCACAACCGCCCACTAAGAAGAATGTCCCTCGTGCCCCAATCCTTAATAAAAAGATCAAAAGGGTGAAATTCACAAAGCACATTATTATCACGTGTGAGTTTAGGAACTGAAAGAAGATTACGGGTCACAGATGGAACTCGAAGAACATTGCGAAGCTGAAGACTCCTATTGGCATGTCTAGTGAGAAGAGATGCTTGACCAATATGAGAGATGTGCATACCTGCTCCATTGGCGGTGTGGATCTTATCGGAGCCATGATAGGGTTCACGAGTGTGAAGCTTCCCCATCTCGCTGGTTAGATGCTCTATCGCCCCAGAGTCCATGTACCAGTGTGGATCGATGGAGTAGGACTGAGTGTGTCCCTGTTGCTTCTGTGGCGCGGGACGATCAGCCATGGTGACCTGACGGGCATTGTTGCGTGTATCTTTGCCGTCATTGCCAAGACCAAGGAAGCTTCGCTGGAAGCGCTTATGACACTTGGAGGCCCAGTGCCCATCGCGGCCACAAAGCTGACACACACGTGGACCGCCAGCCCCCGGTAAGGTCGCAGTAGGTGGGGGGGCCGAGGCGGGCGACAGTGGCAGCCCCAAGGGAGACCGAGGTGATGAAGAAGAGCGGCCACCCTTGGTGGCGGCGTTGGCCGAGAGGGAGCCAGTGCCCCTGGTGCGGCGAGTCTCGACCCGTTGCTCAGTGAGAAGGAGCCGAGAGAAAACCTCGTGTGCCAGCATGGGTGTCGAGTTGCCCCGCTCGTTGATGATCTCGACTAAGGCATCATACTCCTCATCAAGACCATTGACAATAAACGAGTTGAACTCGGAGTCGGTGAGGGGTTGTCCAATGGAGGCCAATGTGTCGGCGAGGCCCTTGACCTTGTTGTAGAACTCAGTGGCAGTGGAGTCAAGCTTCTGACACTCTCCAAGCTGACGACGGAGTGCAGAGACGAGCCTGGGACTGCGCTGCAAAGGTGCGCTCAAGGATGGTCCAGGCCTCATGAGACGTCTTCGCGAAGACAACAAGGCCGGCAACTGCCGGCGAGAGCGACCCCTGGATGGAGGAGAGGTTCGCCTGGTCCTGCCCCGTCCAGACGCGATGGGCCGGATTGTAGACCGGACCGTGCACGCTGTCTACCAGCGCGGGTGGGCAGGGAAGCGATCCGTCGACGTAGCCTAGCAGGTAGTGACTCCCCAAGAGCGGGAGAACCTGCGCACGCCAGAAGATGTAGTTGTCGGCGGAGAGCTTGATGGTGATGAGATGACCGAAGTGAAACGGCGGCGGCGAAGACAATCCCATCGAGGAGGCTGCCTGGGGTGCAAACACCATGAAGGCAGCCGGAGGCACCGAAGCCGATGCGAGAGGAGGCGGGACCGCAGCCAGGGCGGGCGCCGCAAAGCTCGCGGCCGGGGCGGACGCCGCCAACCCCGCCAGCGGGGCAGTGTGATCCGCTTGCGGCAGGAGCGGCGGGACGACGCCTGCGGAGTCCGCAGCGGACGGCGGCGCCGCTGTGTGGACCACGAGGTCACACCCAAGCGAGGGCGTCGGCGGCGTGGAGAAGACGGAGCCGATGCTCCTTGTCCCGATCGGAGCCGGAACAGAGACGGCATCGAGCGGGAGGTTGAGCAGAGCCGCAAGAGAGGCCGGGAGGAAGCCCGCAGCAGTGAAACCGGTGGTGGCGGCGCTCGACATGGCGGCGGCGCGATCGGTGGCGCGGCGGCGGCAGTGAAGGCTGCGGCGGCTGCGGCGGCGGTGCGGGTATTAGGGTTTAGAAGCGGAAGCGATCGTAACCTAGCATGATACCATGTAAGACAATAAGTTTTGGGGAACCAGCACAACCCTCTAGGGGTGGCTTATCTCATTATATATAATGATTGTGTTACAATATGTACCATATACGTACATAGGTACAGAAGCTATACATAGTCTAACACAACCGCGCGCGCCATCATTCCCCGCTGCCAATCTTTCCGTCGAGCAGGCCGGCACGGCATGGTCCCATGATGGATCGACCCAAGATCAAAGCAAGCAAGCCAAAGCGGCATTACTACGAGCAGGCATGGGGTGGAGGGGCGCAAGGGACACAAGAAGGAAACCCAGCAGCATGCAGCAGCGCAGGGCATGATGGGATACCCCTACATCGATTGATTCTCTTTCTCTCTCTACGGTATTCTTATGATCACTCTTTCCTCAGTGGAAGCCACACTGCCTCCTTCCAAAGCAAAGGTGACGACTTTTGCTCTTGCATTGCATGGGCAAGCTGCTGCTGCATGCACTGCACTTGCGAGAAAGAAAGGAAGAAAGGTAGATCAAGAAAGTTTTACTTACTACTACAATAGTGTGTGGTATGTTAGTTTTCTTCCTTTATTCCTTCTTTTATTTTACACTTCTTTTGTTAGCTTTCCTCTCTCTTTTTCCTCTCCCTTTGTAACGTAGTAGTACTTTTTATAGTAATGAAAATTTAACCCAGAACTACGATGTGGGCCTAATATAAAAAGATTGAACAAATGGGATCTTCCCGACCAGAGAGCAGTACAAAATAGTGACTCGAGATTTAGCGTACATTGTAAGAATTGGAAGTTGGTTTAACACTTGTGGTTAAATGGCAAGAACTATTCGCTGAGATGATTATATGGGATCAGAAGCGTTGTTTCACCCAAGTATATTTTTCGGAAATGATAAATTCTGAATGTTCGGATTTTGACTTTGGTTGACATGCTTAAAATCCAAACTTTCGTGATTTATCGGGGTCCTATTTTCTTTTAGAATTGTGTTCTTAGGGCTAAAAAGTTAGAAAAGACTTGACTTGTTAATTTGCGGAAAGCCGAACGAACAAAAAAGATGGGGCACCTCGGCCGAACTGACTATCCCAAGCCAAGAAGAGGAGCACCGTCGAGGTATTCTACAAAGTCATCAACATCACTTCTCCTCAAGCCAGCGACTCTGACTTCTCTATAGACTTCTCCGTAGACTTGACGCACTGATCAATTAAGAAGTGCAAAATATCTTAGTATCAATGAAGTCCATGAGTACAATAGTGTAATCAAGGACTCGAATTGGTTCAAATGAAGCACCCAAATATCTAACTTAGACCATGCGATGCAACAAGCACATTAATGAAAAATAAATAATCAAACAAGCAAGCTAGTAGAAAAACAAAACAGTGCTCCTTGACGGCGCTGGTGCAAAGTGCAAACACACACACACACACAATACACGCACTTAGACGTTGATCTCTACTCTCGGCTCAAAGGAGAAGGCGGCCAGGAAGTCGATGATCTCTCCGTCGCCATTGATGCACTTGGGCAGCTCCTCCCATTGGTTGCTCCGCACGTCGCACATGAAGCAGCCGTTGACCTCACCCGAGCTCACGCAGACCATGACGCGGTCGCCGTGCCCGACACAGTTGATGTCGGCCTTCTTTCCATAGAACCCGTGCGCCATACCTGGCGGCATGGCGGCCACCTGCCTCCACGCGCCCTCTGCGAACTGCCACACCCGCAGGCTCGCCGTGTCTAGGTACTCCGACAGCACGACGGCGTAGGAGGCGCCGTTGCATGCCACGACGTCGATGGAGTACTCGAAATGCACGGGGAGGATGCGGGGCAGCTCGGCGAACGTGCGGCTCGCCGTGTCGCAGGCGAGGACCGTGCCCGAGTGGCTCAGGAAGTAGACCACGGCGCCGCACTCGGACGGGACGACCGCCGAGGAGTACTGCTTCAACGAGCTGCGTTTCATGTTGGTGGCTACCACGTCGCCGGATTTGCTGAGAAAGTAAACCGTGTCGTCGCCACCATGGGGCGGCGCGTCCGGGGAAGAGGTCCCGGACCTCCGGGCAAGCGGCACGGGCTCCTCCCACGAGCCCTCGGAGGAGTCGAACACCGCCATGGACAGGTCAGGGAGCTCGCCCGTGAAGAGCGCCACGCGGTAGGGAGAGCCGTACATGGCAATCGCGTGGAGCTGCGGCACGCCCTGGCTCTGGCCCTGCGGCGGCGTGGGGAGCGCGCGGGTTGCGCCGGTGAGAGGGTTGGAGACGCAGAGCGCGCCCGTGGCCAGCACGCTGTAGAGGACGAGGCCGCCCGACGCGGCCACGGGCATGGACCCCGTTGGGGCGCGGCAGGCGTTCCAGGAGCGCCCTGCGGCGTCGAAGGCGACCACCGGGCGGGGCCGTTCGGGGAGCATGATGAACCACGGGTCGCGGGGAGGGACGCGGGCGCAGGCGTCGAGGAATGTAGCGCATGCGGCGACCGCGCGCCACTCGCGACAGACGGCGCGGAGGCGGAAGAAGCTGGCCGGCGGGAGGCGCGCGAGGACGCGCTCCAGCATGTCCTCGTGGATATCCCCCAGGCCGGGCCGTGAGCACCTGCGCTTCCCGCCGTTGGTCGGCGGCGCCATCGACATCTGCGCGCTCAGCTCCATTCGGCCACTGCATTGGAATTGGAACACATAGACGGAAGTTAATTAGCAGTTTGTTAGTTCAGATTCTAACAAGAAACATCAAGTAAAATTCTTCTCTTTGGCCCCTAGCAGCCACCAGACGGTTTAATTCCAAGAGACAAACATGGGAGACAAAAGAATTTGGAGTAGTACTACCAAATTTTGGTTTGAAATCCCAAGACAAAACTTGGTTAGAAAGCGAAGCCAAGAATCAGAAGCTGGTGCGTACCTCATGGTTGCTCTTGGCTCAGGTAGGGTGTGTTCTCGGAATCTTTGCCCTTGCGCCTCTTGAGTCTCCTCACCCTTTGTTACGTCTGGGGTCGCTTTACATCCGTGCGGTGGAGATGGATGGGAGGAGAGGACACCTTTTGTTTGCGTTGACATGCAAGGACGAGAGCGATCGAGTGCCACTCCACTCCACTCCACTCTCTGAGTGGACGCAAGGTATGGATGGGGCGTGGTGCGAGGAGCAACAAGGAGGTACATTTTTCAAAACTATGATATATTTTATAGCATTTTCGGAAACTATAGAACGTAATGCAAAAAAACCAAAACTAGTAGCCCGTCGGCCATCTTTTGGCCGAAGTAGTAGTTTTCGGCCACTGTTAGGCCGAAGTAGGGTTTTCGGCCAACACTTGACCGAAAAGTGGGGCACCTGGCCGAAAAGTTAATTTTCGGTCAACTCTTGGCCGAAATAGACTTTTTGGTCAAGTCTAGGCCGAAAAGTACTACTTCGGTCTCATGTAGGCCGAAGTTGCATGGCTCATGCTGAAATGTATTTTCTCGCCACCCGTTTCCCGCCAACCCCTTTCCGCCACTCGTTTCTCGCCAACCCCTTCCCGCCATATGTTCCCGCCACCCGTGTCCCGCCAATCCCTTCCCGCCTTATTTTCCCGCCAATCCCTTCCGCCTTATTTTCCCGCCAATCCCTTCCCACCTTATTTCCCCGCCAACCCTTTCCCGCCATAACGCACTTATTCTTTCCCGCCATTTTCTCCTCTGTATCTATAAAACCCCCTTCAGCCGAAGGTGGATAAGCATTCCAGTGTAGTGTAGTCGAGATGTCCCATTATCCGTTCGATCGTAGTTTTCACCCTTATCCAGACCTTTTCGGTCTAGGCCTGGCCGAAAAGCTTTTCGGCTACAGGCTGGCCGAAAACGGCCCACTTCGGTCTAGGCCTGGCCGAAGCTACTATTTTCGGCCCAGCCCCAACCGATGAGACCTCTTCGGCCCAACTGAGGTTCATTTCGGCCTACAGCTGGACGAAAAGTCCTTTTCGGCCTAGTTCTGGCCGAAAACTACCACTTTGGCCACCACGAGACCGACAGGGTCATATTTCTGGTATATTCGCAATGGGTACTATAGTTCCCGAATTAGCTATAAAAAAGGTGATAGTTTTGAAAAAAAATCTGTGAAGGAGAGCGGAAGGCGTGGTGGAAGGGAGGGATGGAATTCAGTTGAGCCACCACCACCCTCCCCTACTTAGAGCATTACTAGTAGAACCCTCAAACCCTTATAGCAGTTTTAAGGGTTGAGAAGTGCTAGTTTTTGACACTTTTAAGTGTTGGAAAACAGGGGCAAAGACTAGAACCATCAAACCCAACCCTTAAACTGCTTTAAGGGTTGGATTTGAGGGATCTAGTCGTTTGCCTCAACCCCAACCTTTAAAACTGTCATTTCATATATCACACATTTCATCATATGACATATCACAAATTCCATCACATTTGACATAAAACAATAATCATTCTAGTTATTATTACAACACCAAATAAAACAATAATCATTCAAATTATTACAACAATGTTTGAGCAAATTACACTAATTGTTCGAATCAAATAGGACATAGAAAAGTAAAACAAAGATACATCATGGGCCAATGCGCCGCCCATCCAACTGCCAGTGGTTCTCTACTAGATCATCCCGGAGCCGACCATGAGTGGTTACATCCTCAATCTCACGATGTGCTTGAAGAAAAGTGTGTATGCGAGAAGGGTTTCTTTCCGGTTGCACACGGGTACCAACATTGTCATAAAAACAAGGGAGGTTTAACCCTCTCTCATCCTCTAGGATCATGTTGTGTAGAATCACACAACATTTCATGATGTTCACCAAGGTTTTTTGTCCCAAAACCGAGCTGGACCACGAACTATGGCAAACCTTGCTTGCAAAACACCGAAACCTCTCTCAATATCCTTGCGGGCTGCCTCTTGTGCCTTGGTGAAATGAGCCTCTTTTCTTGTTAAGGGCACCCCATTTTTCTCCTTGATGGACTTCACAAGAGTTGCCCATTAGGGATATACGCCATCGGTGAGATAGTATCCCATTGAGTACTCGTTGTCCATGATTTTGTAGTTGCAAGCTGGAGCATCCCCAGAAAATAATCTTTTGAACAAAGGAGATCTATTGAGGATATTGATATCATTGAGTGTTCCCCGCAACCCAAAGAATGCATGCCAAATCCATGTGTCCTGAGATGCTACGGCCTCAAGCACAATGGTAGCATTACGGCTTTTACCGCAATACATTCCGTGCCATGCCTTTGGGCAATTTCTCCACCTCCAATGCATGCAATCAAGACTACCTAGCATCCCCGACCATCCCCTTTTTTCATTCATTTCCATTAATCTCTTTGTATCTTCCTCGTTTGGTGCCCGAAGATACTGCTCACTGTACAACCAGATGACTAACTTGGCAAACCTACGGACTGACTCCGTGGCTGTATCTTGCCCAGTGCGAAGATACTCGTCGGTATAATCCGCGGGTATGCCATAAGCGAGTACCCGCATTGCCGCCGATATCATTTGATATGCACTAAACCCCATGATACCGCCGGCAGATCTATGACGTTTAAAGTAATAGGAGGCGGCCTCACAATCGGTGACAATCTTCACAAACAAACTATGCCGCATTCGGTACCTTCTACGGAAGAGACGAGGAGGGTATGTAGGTACCTCTGCGAAGTAGTCTTCCATCAAATGCTCGTGTCCGAGAGCACCGTTCCGGTAGATGGTGACTTGCCCCATCTTCGACCCTCTCCTCTGATCCATCAGCTTCACGCGGTTTTCAAATGATTGCACGTCGATGAGGAGGCTCATCATCTCGACGTCGTCGTCTTGCAACAACTCGTCGAAGTCCGAATCGTCGGATGACAACCAACCGGACGAATCGGACAACGAGTTCATGTCGTCGTTGTTCACCTCCATCTACACAATACAATAAATTGTGAGTGCCAACAATGAATCAGAAAGGAAAAAAATAAAACTAAAAGAAAGAAAAGGAGGCATACCTGCCGGGAGCTCGGGGCGGCGGCGCGGCTGCCTCTGGC